>NC_071271.1:26080807-26130807 GCF_023375685.1 Ictalurus furcatus
ATAATAATAATAATAATAATGTTCAGAAATAAAATTCTGTGTATCCTGTTTGTAGGCCTGCGGTGGTTTTTTTTTCTCTTTTGGGGTTTTTGTTATTTATTTATTTATTTATTTGAAGGCTGTTAAAATAGTCACGTGACTGCTTCCAGAAAAATGAATCTATCTGGAAATCTGGAGCAGAAATAATAGAAATGTCAGAAGAGATGAAGAGACGATAACACAGCGCTGATGGTTTTTATCCGTGACTGATTACAATCCACCTCGTGGGCTGAATAAAAAAAGTGTGTTCAGAGCTCCCCCTGCTGGTCAATCACTGTTACTTACACTGTTAAACACCCCCCCCCCCCGCAACTCCGCCCCCACAGTCCAATTTACAGTGTTGTCTGTCTCTAATACACACTGTTATCAGCTCCACCTGCTGGTCAATCACTGTTACTTCTGTCTCTGTTAATCTCTCTCTCTCTCTCTCTCTCTCTCTCTGTCTGTCTGTCTGTCTGTCTGTCTGCACCCCCCCCCCCCCCCCCCACCCCCCTTCACCACAGTACAAGCATTAGGGTTATGGTATATTCTGTAGTAACCTCTCGTTCACAGGGATTTTTAAAAAATCGTTTATGTAACATATATGGAAGGAGTCTCCAGTGTCAGCGCTGTGTAACAATCACAGGTGAAGCTGTAATTTTAAGTTTTCCCACATCTTCAGTACAGAGGAGTTTACACTTCTACTGTGGTTTTTTGGTATCGTGATGTAACAAGTGGCATGTTTTTGAGAGAATAAAGAGAGAGAATAAAAAAAGAGAATAGAGAGAGAATAGAGAGAAAGAATAGACAGGGATTAAAGAGAGAGAATAAAGAAAGAGAATAGAGAGAGAGGGAAAAGAGAGAGAGAAAATTGAAAGAAAATAGACAGGGAATAAAGAGAGAGAATAAAGAAAGAGAATAGAGAGAGAGAATAGAAAGAGGGAATAAAGAAAGAGAATAGAGAGAGAGAATAGAGAGAGAGAATAGAGAGAGAGAATAAAGAGAGAGAATAGAGAGAGAGAATAAAGAGAGAGAATAGAGAGAGAGAGAATAGAAAGAGGGAATAAAGAAAGAGAATAGAGAGAGGGAATAAAGAGAGAGAATAAAGAAAGAGAATAGAGAGAGAATACAGAGAGAGAATAGAGAGAGGGAATAAAGAGAGAGAATAAAGAGAGAGAATAGAGAGAGGGAATAAAGAGAGAGAATAAAGAGAGAGAGAATAAAGAGAGGGAATAAAGAAAGAGAACAGAGAGAGGGAATAAAGAGAGAGAATAAAGAGAGAGAGAATAAAGAGAGGGCTGGTGAAGGAACGAGTGTTTATAGCTGTTATAACGTAGAAGTACGAACAGGAAGTGACTTGATTCATGGACCTTCTACATCTATAAACTGAATAAAAATGATGTTCTTTAATATTTTTTTATGTAATTGATGGTAAATTGCTGTGGTGTAAGGGGAATAAAATTAAACACTTGGGGTGAGGGGCGGAGTTACGTTACAGGGTGTGTTTAGCGTTTCACTTCATTACACGTGGCCTCGTTTTTATTATTGTTTATCGTTTTCATTAAAGTAGCTGTCAGCTGTACGCGCAGGTAACTAACAGACTAACAGTTTGGGGCGGGTTTCTGTGTGGATGTGAGGTTTGATGCTTGAATGCTTTACTTACAGTTATAAGGAATAAAGCTTTTACACACAGATACATGATTGGTTGATTAGTTAGGCAGGGAAAAGGAAAGGAAAAGGGGATTTCTGAGAGTTTTTAGGAGGTCAGAATGAAAGTGTAAATAAAAAACATGGATTTTTTTCCCCGAAAAAGGTAACGGAGTGAAAGGTAAAGTAAGAAATTTCTGCCGTATCTTAAAGCTTTGATAGTAATGGCTTTC
Organism: Ictalurus furcatus; assembly: GCF_023375685.1. Taxonomy (NCBI): domain Eukaryota; kingdom Metazoa; phylum Chordata; class Actinopteri; order Siluriformes; family Ictaluridae; genus Ictalurus; species Ictalurus furcatus. The sequence goes on from NC_071271.1 coordinate 26,082,706, forward strand.
CGAATACCCATAATGCAACATTTTACACACAGGGTGAGAGGAGAAAGCTGAAGTGAGTGTGTGTGAGTGTGTGTTTACAGTGAAGAGCAATAGCGATGATGTAATCCGTTGATATAATCGTCCCACCTCAGGCCTGAGGGAACATGATCATCACGTTAACTCATCTGTCTCTATGTGGAAATGTCCCTTTCATCAGGACTTTAACGACCATGTGAGGACTTGTGTTGAATCTGATCTCGGATCAGCATGTAGCGTGAGGCATGAGCTAGCGCTCGGCTCGTCAGGCCTCGTTAAGGCCTCGGCTGTGACGTCAGAGCGTGGTGGCTTAGGCTCGGGGCTCAGAGTCATGGCAACACACGACGTTTGGTATGAGTGTATGTATGTGATGAAGTGAAGTTACAGTCATCACCCTGATGTTGATTATTTTCCTTTAACAGCACACCACCAAGTGTTTTATTCCTCTTACACCACAGCAACTCGCCAACAAGTACAATTTTATATTTATTAAAGAACACGTCATACTCGGCCACTGTACGAGTCCAGGTGCGTTCACACACTGCGATTTTATCGCTGCAAGTCACCAGTCGTACTATGAAGTCACAGGTAGGCGTTCCTGCTACTGGTCGTCATAGTAACATGGATGGCGCAACTAGCATTCCACTTTTGACAACAAACCAGTTTTCTTGCCGCTAAAATGAAACATTCAGGAGGGAGAGGATCTTCTATAAAATTCACCAGTATTTATATAAATGCATCATATCCTACGAGATGAAGGAGAAGCAGCGTGTCGCCATTGGAGCCATCTATCTGTGGCAAAAGCACAAGCGCCAATTAGCTTAGCTTATAGCCTTAGCTGTTCGATGGTGAGCAGGAGCCGGAGCGCAGCTGTTCAGCCGCGGCCTCCGTGTTTCCTGGGTGAAGTGTTCGGCTCGGTGCGGCCCGCTCCCGTGCGCCAAAGCAGCGACGAGTCAGACACTTCACCCAAGATAGGAGCTACGCTGGGATTTTGCTCAGTTGCAACAAAAAGTTTTCTTTATTATTTATTTAATTATTATTGTTTTTTGCTTTAAACCCGCTAAGATCCTAAGATAAGCTAATTGGCTGCTGCCACAATGGTGCTGCTTCTGCTAGCGAGCACGTGTGACTACAGATCACGTGCGCTCTACTGTCTTCACTCCCACTGGTAGTCGCTGCACCAAGTCGCTCCAAATTTGCATAAAGTTCAACTTCTCAACAAAGTCGCTGGATACGCCCACACCCGTTCTCCAACAGTCGCTGACACCCATGTCACCGCAAGTCGCCAGCACTCATTGAAAATGAATCTTCTACGCTTGCTTCGTTGCTGTATGTGTGAACGTACCTTCCCTGTGAATGAGCCGTTACTATGGAAACGCTAACGTATTATAGAAACTTAATCAACACCTTCTGACCGATCACAATCAAGATGAAAAGCATTTAATCATTAATATAATACAGTGATTAAAATTGATATTAAAACAGTTTTTTCAGCATTATAAGTAGTACATCACGAGGGCGATTACTTTAATTTAAATAATTTTTCCCCATGAAGTTCACCTGCCTTTATTACAAACTCGTTTAGAGTCAGTTTAGGGTAGGAGTTCTTTGGTAAAACATTCTGTTCTGTGGCACTGATTATGAATAAACTACAATAAAACACAACAAAACAGGTTTAAGACTACATGTTACTGCAATTCAAGAAGAAGCATTAGTAATAGTGTTGGTAGTAATAGCACGTAGACAGCAGAGGGCGCTACAGGGCTTGTAATGAAGTTGGAAAGTCGTTTAAATGTGTGTTGATTAACTAAACCCCTGTTCAGACGGGATTAGTTTTCCATGTGGAGGTGTGGAATGTAATTATTCCGGAGAATCTCTGGGATTTTATTCCGAATATGTCATGTCAGTCATTTTTTACAGACTGCTCATATACATTCGGTGAATATAAAAAGTTTGCACACCCCTGGTAAAATGGCAGGTTTTTATAGCATTAAACTAAGATAAATCACGTCAGAACCGTTTCTACCTTTATTGTGAAGTTTTAACCTACCAATTAATGTAAAAAAAAAACAATAAGAATAATTTTAGGGGAAAATGAACAATAAAAAATGTACAATAACCTGGTTGCATAAGTGTACACACCCCTAAACTTACTTAGTTGAAGCAGCTTCAGATTTTATCACAGCATTCAATGTTTTTGGATAAAAGAGTCGATCAGTTCGGCACGTCTTGTATTGACTTAGCAATATTTTGCCATTCTTCCTTGTAAAAGCTTTTTAACTCTGACAGGGACACAGGCCACGCCTCCTTCACTGAGACTGACAGGGACACGGGCCACGCCTCCTTCACTGAGACTGACAGGGACACAGTCCACACCTCCTTCACTGAGACTGACAGGGACACAGGCCACACCTCCTTCACTGAGACTGACAGGGACACAGGCCACACCTCCTTCACTGAGACTGACAGGGACACAGGCCACACCTCCTTCACTGAGACTGACAGGGACACAGGCCACACCTCCTTCACTGAGACTGACAGGGACACAGGCCACACCTCCTTCACTGAGACTGACAGGGACACAGGCCACACCTCCTTCACTGAGACTGACAGGGACACAGGCCACACCTCCTTCACTGAGACTGACAGGGACATAGGCCACACCTCCTTCACTGAGACTGTAAGTGAATTTTTCATGCTCTCTTTATGCTTCCTCTATGAGACACTTTGTGGTACTGAGCTACAGATAACATCATTTCCTTACTCACTATTTAGCAGTGTTCCGTTCTGTAACCTCTTTAGATCTGATAGTGTATTTAGTGTGTGTGTGTGTGTGTGTGTGTGTGTGTGTGTGTGTGTGTCCTTTACACTTCCTGCAAGTTGGCAGTTAACACAGCTAGCTTAACTGCACAGTTCTACACTAAATGTGAAACACTCGTATTAATATTAATATTTAATATACAGTAAGTATAAATAGTGTAAACTCCTCTGTCCTGAAGACGTCAGAAAACTTACAGCTACAGCTTCACCTCTGACTGTTACAAAGCGCTGACACTGGAGACTCCTTCCATCAATGTTGCATAAACATCTCCTCCTTACTATTAAAAAAAAATTCACCAAATCAGCGATTTTTAAAATCAGTGTATTATCAGTGGAGCGTGCGCTGTACACGTCCCTGTGAACGAGCCGTTACTATAGAAACCATAACGTATTAGAGCGAGTGCATTAATATAAACCTGCGTTACTGTCAGAGCCGCTGTTATAGAGAACTAATCACCACCTGACGACCAATAAGAGTCCAGAAGAGTGTTAGTTACTGTAAGTGTAAATTTGTTTCACCAAAATTGTCAATACATTATGTTGAAAATTAGAAAAAAAAAATTTATGAAATCCATCAGAATTTTTTTTTTAATTATAAAAGGCTCTTTCCTAATATTTATTCTAAAACAAACAAAAACAAAAAAAGAAAATTGGTCACTTTTACATTTATTTTTACACATTTCCCCCAAAAAACACTCTTTATTTTTAACATTTATTCCAACTCAGATATTTTTAAAAACAATTTCCAACTTAGAAATGTTTTTATTTTTTATTTTAATGCTTTCATAACATACGGCAATTCTTAAAATAATAAGAAAATTGCAGTGTTATTAAAGCATTTCAATTATAATTATTCTTTGTTTACATATTTCTAATATTTCTAAGAATATGTGTTAAAAAAAATTGTTTTAATGCATTCATAACATACATAAAAAATGACTAATTTTTATAAAGTTGACACTTCACAATCCAAAAAATAAATGAAAGAGTGAGAGCCAGATGTTGATGTCTAATTTCACATTATTCCCAAACTGAGACAGAATTATAATCTTTACTTTACTTTCATAACGGCGCAGAAATAAAAATACTCACTCTTACCCAGTTTAAGTTAAAAATCGTTTTATTCATAATGTTAAACACCAGCACATTGCCTCTGTAGTAAATAATGACATTAAAGCATTACTTTTTGTTCTTCACTTCCGTAACTAATGTGTCCTAAACGTAAACTAAATGTTACAGTACGTGCGTTTGCAATACGCACCGTAACTCACACGACACGAGATAAAAACAATACGGAAAGCTGACGATGCAGCGCACGTCCCGTCAGAGCATTACATTCAGAGCTTTTACATTTTTTTTTTTTTTTTACTATTTGTGTATTACATGTTAGCATGTATTATATACTAACTCTTGTAATACAGCTAACATAACCCATGAATGCTATGTAATGCTAGCTAGCAAGTTACAAACGTGGCCTGTCCAGCTGTGTAGCTGTAGCTCTACAAGCAAAAAAATACGACGCTAACTACAATTTTTTTTTTCTACTTAATGTTGCAAGCTATCTAGCTAGTCAGTTTATATTATTTTTTATAGTATTTTTTCCGCTAATACAGCAAGTAAAATGTTAGCGATGTTAGCATTTTAGAATTTCCAGACAAACCAAAAACTTTAGGCTATGCTGAACCTGGTCTGATCATTGGAACCTGCCTTAAACACGTTCCTACAAGTTAGTGATGATAAAGTCTTGGTGTTTGACTGGGAATTTCTCTTCATGTGTAATCTGGCATGTTGTAACACACAGGTGAAGTTAGCGTGTTGTGTAAGCTTTTAGCGTCGGACTTGAACTATGTTAATGCATGTTCACATGAAGCGGGATTTAACGAGAGGGTTCGGTTTCCTTCATCCGGCTCGGCTTTGAAACCTGAAAAACAGAAAAACGAATTAAATCGTGAGGGGACGTGTGATTAATGAGCAAGTGATGAACAGAGTAATGATCCAAATGCACGTTTAAACCCACACTTTAATTCAGAGTAGTGTGATTCAGATTGAAGGTTTTGATATAATGCAATGTGACCGAGTACTGAAGAAAAACATGCGTTGGCTCTAAAGAGTAAAAAGACCACGCCTACTTCACTGAGACAGACAGACCCCAAGGCCACATCTCTTTTACTGGAAGTGAAAGGTACAGAGGCCACACCTCCTTCATTCGGACTGACAGAAACAGAGGCCACACCTCCTTCATTCTGACTGACAAAAACAGAGGCCACACCTCCTTAAGTGAAACTAAAGGTACAGAGGCCACACCTCCTTCATTCGGACCGACAGAAACAGAGGCCACACCTCCTTCATTCGGACCGACAGAAACAGAGGCCACACCTCCTTCATTCGGACTGACAGAAACAGAGGCCACACCTCCTTCATTCTGACTGACAAAAACAGAGGCCACACCTCCTTAAGTGAAACTAAAGGTACAGAGGCCACACCTCCTTCATTCGGACCGACAGAAACAGAGGCCACACCTCCTTCATTCGGACCGACAGAAACAGAGGCCACACCTCCTTCATTCGGACCGACAGAAACAGAAGCCACACCTCCTTCATTCGGACTGACAGAAACAGAGGCCACACCTCCTTCATTCAGACTGACAGAAACAGAGGCCACACCTCCTTCATTTGGACTGACAGAAACAGAGGCCACACCTCCTCTCACTCTGTGAATCCTTCTTGAGTTTTTACATTGATTAACATTTCTAATTTAAGACAGCAGTTGATACTTTCTTACAAGGATCTTTTTGGATTCCACTTTTTGGATCCACTCAGCCGCTCGCCTCATGGGAGGTTTTTGATCCCATTTCTCTAGAGTCTCTCGCTGAAATTATGGCCATCGTCAAAACTTCTGTCTGTCTAAATGTGATTCATCCCCGGTATTTTAAACTGTTAAAGTTTAAAATAAAAATAAAGAGTCTGGCCCAGGTCTGTTAAAGTTTACCACTGTTGCTCCTCTTCTTAAGAAGCCTTCCTTACACACATCAGTCTTAAATATCTATCGCATCAGCGCTGTGGTTCCTTGCTCCCATTAGGTTCGATTCTGAGAAAGTATGGCGTATCCTTCCACTTTTATGCGGACAATACTCAGATCTACATGCCATTAAAAAGAAACAGCCTTTCCGCATTACGAACTCTCTTATCCTGTCTCGATGAGGATAAACTCCGGATAGCCAGTCACTTTTTAACTCTAAACGACTCCAAGACCGAGCTTATAGTTTTTGGTTCATCCGAATAATTTGAGTTTAATAATACCGCTCTGGGAAATTTGTCTGTATTTAATTCTAAATGGTGTTTTTCTAGACAGTCGGTTATCATTAGATAAACACGTGTCCTCTGTCGTTGCCTCTAGCTTTTTTCAGCTTCGCTTACTTTCTAAAATAAAACATTTCCTGTCTGAAAAGTCCTTTGATAAAGCCATTCATGATAGCCTTCATAACCTCGCGTTTGGATGACTGCAATTCTCTGTTCTACAGTATTTCTGAGTCCCAGGTAGCTCGACTTCATCTGGTTCAAAATGCTGCAGCCAGATTTCTTAAGAATGGTCGCAGATATGATCAAGCCACTCCCACTTTGTGAACTCTCCATTGGCTTCAAGTCTAATTTAGGATCGGCTTTAAAATTCTTCAATTTGTGTATAAATGCTTACATAACCTTGCTCCTAACTACCGGTCTGATCTATTGTGTCCCTACAACCATCCCAGAAGTTTAAGATCTGGTAATCTTAACTTAGACAGTCCCTTGTTCAAGGCTAAAACGCCGAGGAGATAGAGCCTTTTCGGTGGTGGGGCCCAGATTGTGGAAGAGCTTGCCAGTGCAACTTAGAGTAGCACCCTCGCTATCAGTTTTTAATTCTCTTCTGAAAACGTATTTGTTTTCCTTAGCTTTTAATACTTGTTAATTGTCGCTACTTTTAAAATTTTTATTTTGTTTTTGTTTATTCTGCTCATGTACAGTACTTTGGTCACTCTTGAGGCTGTTTTAAAAGTGCTCTATAAATAAATAAACTAAACTCCTCCATTCGAATTGACAGGCACAGAGGCCATACCTCCTTCAGTGAAACTAAAGGTAATAAGGGTAAATAGGCCACACCTCCTTTATGCAGACTTATAGATTCAGAGGACACACCCCCTTTATTCATACTGATAGTCAGAGACCACACCTCCTTTATTCATACTGACAGATTCAGAGGCCACACCTCCTTCAGTGGAAATATCGGCCACACCTTCTTCACTGGGATTGACAGACACCAAGGTCACACCTCCTTCATTCGGTCTGGCACAGAGGCCACACCTCCTTTACTGGAAATGAAAGGCCCAGAGGCCACGCCTCCTACAGTGAGACTGACAGATACAGAGGCCATGCCTCCTTTAATGAGTTACAGGCATACAGGACACGTCTCCTCTTTAATGAAAGTGCGAGCACAGATGCCAAGCCTCATTCACTACAATGGACAGGTATAAAGGCCCTGCCTCCTTCACTATGGGTCAGGTAGAGGCCACGCCTCCTTCAGTGTGAAGGAGTGTGACAGATTGCAAGTTAATGTTACCTGTCTTTATTATGAGGACGTGTGCGTGTGAGTAAGAGTGCATGTCACTGGTTTCTGAAGAATGCAAGTGAAGATAATAGCTTGGCATTGTGGGACTCCACAGTGACCTCAGAGTGATGTTGCCTTGGTTACCGTGACCTCATTGAGGTGAGCAAGAAGTAGGGCAGCAAGTATGTGCAAAGTCTTGAATATACCATTACAATGCTTCTGTAAAGAGTAAACCCATTGCACACCTCCAGTCAGCTCGGTTATCAGAAGTATTGGCACCCTTCAAGAGAATAAGCTACAATTACACAACAAATTAAACATTTTTATTAAGGGAATATTTTTTATTAAGGGTGCCGATAATTATGGACCAAAATTATACTACTATTATACCATTACTATTACTACTAATAATAGACTACAGTACTGTAGCGATGGTATTTCTAACACTTCATTGTTTCCAGCTCGTCTCGATGAGGTCACAGTTACCGAGGCAACGCTGTGAGGTCACCGTTGTATCCCACAATGCCGAGCTACCATTTCACCTCCATCTGAGATTTCTCAGTAAAGTCACGACTCAACACCGAGTCCAGAGATCAGGCGTAAAGCAGAACCCTGAGGGACGCCATGTTGAACTGTTAGAACCTCATTAATCACTCTAACTGGAGAACGTGAGGAACCGGCCTCTGCAGCTCTAGAACCCATTTTAAGTCCACATCACAAACTCACTTCTTTATTTCCTGGTGTTTTGTCTTTAACTCCACGTTTCATGGTCAGGTTTCATCATCAGCACTTTACACTTCAACTCAGTGATCAATGGAATGTTTATTTATTTATTTTTACTACTTCTCTTGCATTCTGTTTCTTTTGTCATTTTCCTTCTTCCTTCAATATTTTTGTCTTCTTTATTTCTTTCTACTTCTATCTCTTTTTTCTTTTTTCTGCATGTCTCTCCCCGTTCTCTATTTCGTTCTCCCTTTTCTATCTCTGTTTTTCTGCTTTCTTTCTGTATCTCTTTATCAAATGATCTTTCTTTCTCTTCTTCTTTTCTTTCTTTACAGGTTTTGTTTGCCTTTATTTCTTTTTTTTTTACCTGATTGTCTCTGCTACTCTTTCTTTCCTTCTTTCTTTCTTTCTTTCTTTCTTTCCTTCGTCTCCCAGTCTCTGTTTCTTTCTCACTCCTTCTTTATTTCTGTTTTTATTTCTCCTTTCTCTCTTTCTGTCATGTGGGACGTGTCCTCTTTCAGCCCCTCCTCCTGTTTGTATGCCTTGAGGTGCTTCTGTAACAGGAAGTGATTCATATTCTCTCTCTCTCTCTCTCTCTCTCCCATTGCTCCTCAGCTCGTCCTGGTTTCACAATGATGATGAAGTGGATCAGGAGCAGGAGGACTTTAGGGAGAACTAAAATAAGAAAGTTCCTCACACAATGCCATGTTTAGTTCTAGATCAGAGAGAAACATTTTATTCCTGAACTCCACTGTGTCCTGATTCCAGTACAATAACACTGCAATACCACACCATGTGACCTCTGACCTCAGTTCACACACCATGTGATCTCTCAGTCATGGTACTGTTACCACCCAGAAGCTGATTATGGGAGTGGAAGTGGGAGTGGAAGTGGAAGTGGTTGTGGAAGTGGGAGTGGTTGTGGGAATGGAAGTGGTTGTGGGAGTGGAATGGTTGTGGGAGTGGAGTGGGAGTGGTTGTGGGAGTGGAGTGGTTGTGGGAGTGGAGTGGTTGTGGGAGTGGTTGTGGAGTGGGAGTGGTTGTGGGAGTGGAGTGGAAGTGGAGTGGGAGTGATTGTGGGAGTGGTTGTGGAGTGGGAGTGGTTGTGGGAGTGGAGTGGAAGTGGAGTGGGAGTGGTTGTGGGAGTGGGAGTGGTTGTGGAAGTGGGAGTGGTTGTGGGAGTGGAGTGGAAGTGGAGTGGAAGTGGAGTGGGAGTGGTTGTGGGAGTGGGAGTGGTTGTGGAAGTGGGAGTGGTTGTGGGAGTGTAATGAGGAGATGAAAGTGAATCTGCACTGGTGTGGATTTGAATATTTTACCCTCTGTGTAACAGTGATGGATCGCTGCAGCGGTGCTTTACTGAAACGCCGCTCTGACCATGCGATCACTCAGAGGCTGCGTGGGCCGAAAATTATCTCCCAACAACCCGTCGTTCCCTTCAAGAAGCTCCGCCCCTTTAATGTGAGACCGGAGTCTCCGGAATTCCTCGATCTGTGGAGAGGAAACAGACAGAAGCTGGAGTTTACTGTTTCACTCAAAACAGAGTTTCTCATCGTTTCTTTCTCTTCTTTCCCCTTGTCATCTTTCTTTCTGGAACACTTCCTCTTTCTCATTCACCAATTCTTCCTTTATTTCTCATTTATTTATTTTTTCCTATTTCCAATTTTGATGTCTTTCTCTTCTTTCTTTTTTCTTTTCCCAGTGCCTATTCATCATTTCATTATTGTTAGTTTATTTCTGTCTTTCTCTTCTTTCTTGCTACATTCTCTCTTTCTTTCTTATCACCCTTTACTTTCCTTTTTTCCCTTTCTTTCCTTCCTTTATTTCTCATTCGTTATTTTCTTCTTTCCTTTTTCTGCATTTACAATTGTAATGCATTTCTTTTCTTTCTTTTTTTCATTAATCATTTATCATTAAATATTTCACTGTTTGATTATTTCTGCTCTTTCCGTCTGTCTCCTCTTCCATATATTTTTCCTGCTTTCCTTCTTCTCTTTCTTTCTTTATATCTCTTTTTACTGTTATTTTAATATTTCCTTCCATTTTTTTTCAGTTTGCCACTTTCTCTATTTCTTTTTCTAATTTTTTACACTTTTTTATATCCATTTCCAGATTTTTTATCTTTCTCTTCTGCCTCACTTTTTGGAAAAAAAAAAACCAAACAAACAAAAAGAAAACACATTTTTATGAATAATGAGGATTTTAGTTTTGGTTCCTAAACAATATGGCTGCCACTAGGGGGCGGATTTCCGAGCGTCGTATCTGGAGGATGTGTGCAGTAAAAAAGGTTGCATCAGAATTTTTAATAAAGTTTGTCTAACGACTTATTTAGCCCTTAACACATAATTGCGGAAGCTAACCTTTAATTGCAATCAGTGATCATGGAATAATTGTGACAGAACTGAAGCCTCACGCTGACGAACTAAATACCGTAAAAGCCGCCATTTTGGGAACGTTTATCACACTAGGAGTGTATTATATAATCTGAAATGCATGTAAAATGAATATAATATAAAATATATATAATGTGTTGTGTTGTATTTACCTGCATTTGAGAGATGGTTAGCGGGTAGCGGTAAAGGATCCAGGTGACTTTTTCGCTACAGGGCGGTGTTGTTAAAGAGCCTTCATAAACCCAGTAATCTCTTAATAACGGATCTGAAGTGAAAAACAAAACAACCACACAAACGTGAGTGAAGTTCTTATTACGATTCGTTCTCGCGGGTAGCTAGTACGTGGCTAGGCTATAAATTATCTTATAATTAGCGGTCAGCGTCTGACACGGTGACTCTCCATGATTAGAAAACACCGTTTCAGACTGATTTTAAATATATTAATTTCTTTTTATGTTTTTTTAAAAAATACACCCCCCCCCCATGTCTCCAAATGGTACTTACCACTTCCTTTACTGAAACACCATCATAACAATATACAATGTGTTTTTTGTTTATGTGATATAAATCAAATTTAAAAAATAGTACCAGAGACTTTATAATAACACTGAGACTTAGGAATTTTACATTTTTATGTTATTTACATGTGAAAAGTTTTACACTAGAATATTATTTAAACATATAAAAAATATCAGAGCACCTTTATAATTGTAAAGTTCCGGGAAAAAAAAAAAATTAGAAATGAGAAATTATTAAAAACTTACCAGGTAATAAAGTGTTAGGATTAAAACAAGGAATTATTTTTGTCTTTCCCTGTAACAACAAAACACGATTATTTGTTACACACATTACTAATTCAATTCAATTCAATTCAATTTTATTTGTATAGCGCTTTTTACAATGGGCATTGTCTCAAAGCAGCTTCACAGAAACATATAAACACAGGATACAGATTTTATTTTATTTTATTTATTATTAGTAGTAGTAGTAATAAAATTGTTACAATCAATTAACTCAAAGGTTCAAATCAACTGTAAATCACTTATTTATTTCAGATACACTCCAAATTAATATTTTGTGACGTCTCATGTTAAACCCATGAATTAAGACACAAGACTATCCATTGAACTGGGACCAAAGTAATGGCACCCTATAAAAAGAGGAGGAGTTAGTGTGTGCGCTGCAGTGGCTGAGCTGCGTTACTGGAAGATTTCACACACGTCGTACTTAGGAGGAGCTCTATAATCATTTAGGGGCCATTTTGTTGTTTCAGCTCTCGTTGCCGTTTATGGAGTTTTGTGGGCGTGGCTAATGTAAATGTGGCATGAACTCGCTCAGTAACATGCAGTGGAATGGTGTTTAATGAAATACACACTCTTGAGAAGGAAGGAAATCAACATTACCGTAATCCAGCAGGAATTTTCTTTTGGTTCATTCGGCCACGAAAACATTTACGTACAACTTTACTAAAAGGCCGATAAACCAGGACGAGTGAGACGACAGAAATGATGTTTTTATCACCTTTTATTTAAAAAACAAAAAGAGAGAAACTTAACGAGGTCAATGAGAGGTTTAAGTGCAGCATTAATTAGCTACAGTAATCATGGTCAGTGGAAGGTCCTCACAAGGGGTTGTGCGTGTGTGTGCTTGTGTGTGTGCATGCGCATGTATGTGCATGTGTGCGTGTGTGTGTGTGTGTGTGTGTGTGTGTGTGTGCGTGTGTTGTCTTACTTTATACTGCAGGTCCTGTAACACCTCTGTAACAGCCTTCAGTCCCAGATGCTCCTTACCGATCTACACAATAAAAACACACACATGAACACACTCATAGAAGTAACACACACACACACACACACACACTTGTGTTAGTGTACGGAACTCCTGGTCGGACCTGAACGAAGAGAGCGATGATGAGGATGCCATTTTTCTTGCCCATGGCGTCGTCCATGGTGTTGAACAACGTGCTGTTCCAGTGGATCAGATGCAGCTACAGGACACACACACACACACACACAGAGAGAGAGAGACAGTTACCACTTTGAAGTTCATTATTTTCCTATAACATCACATCCCTGAGTGTTTTATTCCTCTCACTGCACAGCAATAAAACACAGTACAATTTTTATTTATTAAAGAACAATACATACTTTTTATCCATTTATAGTTACATTTGATGTCGGTGAAACGAGTTAGTTCCTGTTCTCACTTATGTTATAGCAGCTATACACACTCACCATCACTCTCTTTATTCTCTCTCTTTATTTTCTCTCTTTATTCCCTCTCTCTATTCTCTATTTATTCTCTCTTTATTCCCTCTCTTTATTCTCTCTCTGTATTCTCTCTCTTTATTCCCTTTCTTTATTCTCTCTCTCTATTCTCTCTCTTTATTCCCTCTCTTTATTCCCTTTCTTTATTCTCTCTCTCTATTCTCTCTCTTTATTCCCTCTCTTTATTCTCTTTCTTTATTCTCTGTTTATTCCCTCTCTCTATTCTCTCTCTCTATTCCCTCTCTTTATTCCCTCTCTTTATTCCCTCTCTGTATTCCCTCTCTGTATTCCCTCTCTTTATTCCCTCTCTCTATTCCCTCTCTATTCCCTCTCTCTATTCCCTCTCTTTATTCTCTCTCTTTATTCCCTCTCTTTATTCCCTCTCTCTATTCCCTCTCTTTATTCCCTCTCTTTATTCCCTCTCTTTATTCCCTCTCTCTATTCTCTCTCTGTATTCTCTCTCTTTATTCCCTCTCTTCAAGTTAATTAGACAAAAAAAATAAACGCAGTGTGTGGTGTTAGTGAGAAAAAGTAAAGAAGTGTAAACTCTGTGATGAAGATGTGGGAAATTTAAAGTTACAGCTTCACCTCTGACTGTTACACAGCACTGACACTGGAGACTCCTTCCATACACGTTACATCAATACATTTCTCCTCACTTTAATAAAACTTCACCACATCAATGAGTACATGTCCCTGTGAACGAGCTGTTGCTATAGAAACCATAACACATTCATATAGAACGAGAGCATTAATATAAACCTGGGCTACTGTCAGAGCTGCTGCTATAGAGAACTAATCAACACCTGACGACCAATCACAATCCAGAACTCAGCAGCGCCGTGGTGTAACGTGCAATAAAATATTCAATCGTGTTTACGTGTTTTTAGTGGACAATGCTTCACACGTTTTAGTGCATCAACAAGTCCTTCTGTGTGTGTGCGTGTGTGTGTGTGTGTGTGTGCGTGTGTGCGTGTGTGTGTGTGTAAGGTGGCAGGTGCCAGGTGTGGAGGACGTGTGTGTACTCAGGGCTTTATGTTTTAGCCCTCTGTATTATTTAAACAGCTCTCAGTATTGTTTGTGTGTCGGTGTGTCATGTTCAGTGTCTCACATAACACACACTTCATCAGACGTAATCTCTGAGTGTGTGTTGTAGCGTTTAAACACTGAAAAATATTAATAAAGAACTCCACTATAGAGATGTTATTCTGTTTTATTTTATAAACAGCTAATGAACTAGCGCCATTTCGCCGATTCATGCTAACTGCAGCTAGGTTACTGCTGCTCTAAATAATTGCTAACTGCTGTTCTGTTAGCTTTGTAGTGTTTTGGCTTTAGGTTTAATCATTAGCGAGTGTACTAACTGCTTAATTCACCAACTTGCTATAGCATGCTAACTCTCTACTTTCCCCCAACTTATCAGGGTGCTAAATGGTTGAATCACAGCTAGTTAGCGTGCAGCTGCCAGTGTGCTTACTGTTCATTAAGTTTATTTAATTCACTAAAGAGCTAGCTTGTTAACTGAGTAGTGATAACTTAAAATCACTGCTAAATCTTAAACTTTTGGGGATTGTTAATATTCGGCCGCTAAATGCTAACACTAGCCAAGTTAGCTAGCCAGATAAAGTGCTGTTTTGGAAGCTGATATTAGCATTAGGTAAAAGTTTGCCAGTAAAAATGGCAGGTTTGCTGTCAGTTCATAACTATGACGCTGGTGAACGTAAAATCAGTCTTTAACTAATGAAAAATGTATTTTTAATTTCAAAACAGCAGTTTACTTCATGCTAGCTTTATGGCAAACACCCGATTAGCGCTTCAAATTAAAAATGGTTTGTGTCGGAGTGCTCACTCTTCTGTTCTGTGTGGATTAACACTCAGGATTTAACACTAGCGGTGAGCGCTAACGAGAAAGATGCTAATTGTTTGCAGGAGACAAGCGATTAGCGCTGGCTCCGGATGAGAAACAGCCCGGGTTTCATCAGAAACAGAAATAAAAGCGCTAATTGCTGGTAATGTTTCCTGGAAATTACAGCTAATGGAGTGAGATTTCCCGAACGCTGCGTCAGTCAGACGTTTTCAGGAAAATTCTGAAACTGGATCCAGTCGCAGCTTCAGCACTTGAATCTGAGCCGAAGTCTCCGGGGTTTAACCTCACAACCTCCCGGTCACTAATAACGTCAGCGTGAGAAACGTGTGCACGTTATTCCTGGTCGTGGTTCACGTTAAACTGAGCTCACGTCACGTTTATAATCATTTTGCTGGTGTTTAATGAGAATGAAATGATCAGTGTTTATCCGAATCAGACTGAATTCTTCACAGGAACTCCGTTACAGCTCTCGTTTTATTGGAGGATCAACTGACACTCAGTTTGAAATCAGTGTTTTTGTTGTTGTTTTTGGAAAAGATTTTTTTGGACACAGTTTTTCTTTTTTACTGGCATGAACTCTTTTCCCCCCATGAGTTGGGTTTTATAGGACCTGAGTTTTTTGGGGGAATTCTTGCACTTCAACACGAGTTGTTTCTTCTTAGCCACAACATTTTATTTGTTTGTTTGTTTGTTTGTTTGTTTGTTTAAGTCCTTTTTGAAATTTTGGGTTTTTACATTTATTTGGAGACACATTTTTTTTTCCTTTTTTTTTGAATTTTTGGACACAAACTCTTTTTGAGTTGGGTTTTTTTTAGTACATGAGGGTTTATTTATTTGTTTATTTATTTATTTATTTATTTATTGATCCAAACTGGGTTTTTTGTTTGTTTGTTTTTTTGTTTTGTTTTTTTGGCCACAAGTTTTTGGTGATTTTTTTTATTATTTAAAAAAACAAACATTTTTCAACACAAGCCCTTTTTTCTATCAGTTGGGTTTGGGGTTTTTTTTTTAGGATACAAGGTCTTTTCAGCTTTTTAATTTTTGGGCACAAGCTTTTCTTGAGGTTGGGGGTTTTTTTGGACTGAAGCTGCGTGTTTTTTTGGACACAGTGGTTTGTTTTTATTTTTGGACACAAGTTCTTTTCCTTTTTACAGCAGTTGTGGTTTTTCTCTTTACACAGTTTACAGTTTAAAAAAATAATTACTACAACACATTTTATCTCAAGGCCCAATCAATAATCTAAAAGTGTGTGTGTGTGTGTGTGTGTGTGTGTGTGTGTGAAACTGACCTCCATAGGAAAGGCCTTGAAGTTAACAGTGTGTTCGGAGCCTCTCTGGTTCTCTTTGCCCCAGTGGAAGCGAACTTCATGCAGCTCGAACTCGTGGTCACTGGGCAGAGGGCCTCCGGTCACCACTGCGGCCGGAACCCGAGGGAGAGACGGAGAGAAAACATCTTTAACGTGGGTTTATTTTTCTAAAGCAGTGCTAAAAGAAATCTGGGCTGAAACTGAATCAGACAGTTGATTTATAATCGGCTCGGTGAACCGACTTCCTGTTCCGTTGGTCCTGGTGCATGTTGGGTACCTGATTTGGACTTGAGCATGATCCTGACGGTGTGTCCATCGTTGATGACCTCACAGTCTCGACACACCACATAGTTGGGCGTTAAACCGACTTCCAGCAGTCTGGGGTCGTAACGAGCCTCTCTTGAGTTCAGGTTTATGGGAGACTGATTCTCTCCGTTCGCTTCCGGGAACAACAGACCCCACTCCACACCTACACACACACACACACACACACACACATTATATTCCATATATTACTGTTTTTGTGAAAGTTGTCTTTCCCTCACCGCAGTCTCTGTTTTCTCTGTTCTGAAGTTAATAAGTTGTATATAAGCTGGAATGTATATATTTCTGTAAAGCTGCTTTGTGACACTGCAAAAAGCGCTATACAGATAAAACGGAATCGAACCGAACTCCCCTGTACTGAAGATGTCGTTACAGCTTCACCTCTGACACTGGAGACTCCTTCCATAAATGTTACATAAACATCTCCTTACTTTAAAAAAAATGTCATCACATCAAGCGTCCGCCGTACACGTCCCTGTGAACGAGCCGTTACTATAGAAACGAGAACGTAGTAGAACAAGCGCATTAATATAAACCTGCGCTACCGTCCCAGCTGCTGTTGATGATTTATTGACCAGAATTACACCATAAACACGACTTTACTTAGCTTTATTTATTTATTTATTTTAATCAGCACCACATCCACCTTCCCCAGATAAAGCTACACACTACAGCTACAGCTCCAGTCTAAGCAAACTTTGAGAGAGCGCACTGAAAAAGAACAGGTCAGTTCTCCGGTAATAATGAGTAACATGAACACGTAGCGGAATCAGACTCAGATCAGACCTGTCTGGAGCTGATTATCATCAGTGCCGAGCACTGTCATTTCTTTTTCGACCACAAAACCACCAACGACCTTCAGAGAACAAAAGAAAGCATCTGGTAGAAGGCCGCAACCAGTGAACGAGGTCATGTAACAGTTACAGTCACGTACGAGAGCTGATTTTACTCACTCCGTCTTTACTTCCTCTGTAACTAGTCAATTATTATGATTATTATTATAATGATATGCAAATGAAGGGTCTGTTTCGGGTAAACATGTAAACACTAGAGAAGTTTTCTTTCTCTCTATTGTAGAAAAAAGAGACGTACAGCAATGAGATGTTTCTAGTGTCTTAATTATCATTAACATTATCATTTGGCCACAAATGTTTGGTGGATATTTAACTTTGTTGGCCAAAAGTATGTGCACCCCTGACCACCACACCTATATGTCCTTAGCTGCGTGTCCACCACAGGAGCTTTCCACAGGAACTAGGGCCTTATAAAGGTACTCTGTGTGTTTCCACCGCAGTGATCAAGGTCTAAATTAAGTTCCGGGGTAAAATATTCCCCCCTCAGAAAGTCCCTACTCAAAGTTTTGGGGGGTGGGACTTGGGCACTGAACATGCTGATTGGTTACGTGCATGCAGCATGTTTTTTCAGCCACAATTTTTAAAAGTGTTGGAGTGCGTACAGTAACAGTTGTTTATTGCGATTCGAATCAATCAGAGCAATGGACCGACAACGAGGTTCCGGCCTTAATGAGTATTTATGCTGAGGATATAATATTGAGTGGGATAAGCGAGCTGGGCATTGTTCACACCGGAAACAGTGCAGAGAGAAGCTTGCGAGTTCGTCTCAGTAATAAAATCCGTTTGCTTAGCATTACCAGCATTCTGAATTCGCTTTACTACCAATACTCGCCTCTTTTCCAGCGTTTTCTCAATGACCTTTTAGCAAATACATCACAATGAATAGCAGCATGGCTCGAACCTCAGTGACCGGGTATCAAACCCGGGTCACGGCAGTAAGAGCGCCAAATCCTAACCACTAGACCACCAGCTACTACTACAACTACAACTAGTAGTTGTAATTTTGCATCCTACTTTGAGGCTTCAAATCCACGCCAAGGGCTTGTCACGCGCAGTCAGACTGTACGTCACCAGACTCATCTGCCTAATCTTCATGGTACTTTAGATGTCGATGGAAACGCAGACAATAAAGGACTGGAGGAATCAAATGGTCCCTTTAAAAAAGTTCCTGGGATTAAATGTTCAGGGTAATTTCAATGGAAATGCGGCTCTTGTTGAACATCTCATTCCAGATTCCAGTTCCACTCTT
Source organism: Ictalurus furcatus (assembly GCF_023375685.1). NCBI lineage: Eukaryota > Metazoa > Chordata > Actinopteri > Siluriformes > Ictaluridae > Ictalurus > Ictalurus furcatus. Next base: position 26,101,102 of record NC_071271.1, read on the forward strand.
CTGGGAAGGCTTTCTATTACATTTTGGGGCGTGGCTGTGGGGATTTGTGGTGGTCAATCAGCTACGAGAGCACTAGTGAGGTTGAGGTCAGGCTGTGATGTGATGGTGAGGAGGCTCCAGTTCCAGTTCCAGTTCATCCCAAAGGTGTTCAGTGGGGTTGAGGTCAGGGATCTATTCGGGACACTCCAGTTCTTCTACCTTCTTCCAACCTTCACACACCACGTCTTCATGGAGCTCGCTTTGTACAAAGGAGCATCGTCATGTCGTTTGGTGTATTTGGTGATTGGGCTTTTTAGGTTCAGTTTTACAGTGAAACATCCAACATTTTGGACTTAATGGACCATATATTTATATTTATATATATATATATATATATATATATACCAGTATGAGGGAGTGTGAGAGCGATGACACCAAATTTAACACACCTGCTCCCCATTCACACCTGAGACCTTGTAACACTAACAAGTCACATGACACCGGGGGAGGGAAAATGGCTAATTGGGCCCAATTTGGACATTTTCACTTAAGGGTGTACTCACTTTTGTTGCCAGCGGTTTAGACATTAATGGCTGTGAGTTGAGTTATTTTGGGGGGACAGCAAATTGACACTGTTACACAAGCTGTACACTCACTACTTTACATTGTAGCACAGTGTCATTTCTTCAGTGTTGTCCCATGAAAAGATATCATCAAATATTTACATTTACATTTATTCATTTAGCACATGCTTTTATCCAAAGCGACTTAAAAATGGGAAAAATACAAGCAAAGCGATATATCAGGCAGAGATCCATTAATTGAGTTCCAGAAGAAGCAAAGTGCACAGAGTAGAGGTTTAAGTGCAAAAATTTTATTTATTTATTTATTTATTTTTTTAAATGAGATTTATAATTTATAATGTATAAATGAATGAAACCATGGCTGTGTTCAGTATCAGAGGCTTCATTAATGGACCAGTGGCCTGTAGATAGCTAATAAAAGTTATTAGAAAATAATACAGGAATAATTAGATTCCAAAGTTAGCATGTCCTTCTGTCCTCTGTGAGTCACGTGATCTCGTCTCTGCTGCTTCCAGCCAATAAGAACCCACTGAACTGGATTTACATCAACGAAGAATGATGACTTTCTTCTCTTCTGTGTCTTTAATGAGGAAGCTAAATAAAGATCCTCAGAGCTCCAAAGTCCCATCGCTATTAACGTTCACATTCCTGTAAGACTATAAAACTCCTCGAGGGGACTTCACCATGTTCTCATTTCTGCTGTGCTGCTTTTTTTCACCTCCCGTGTTCTCCTTACGATTTAACCTCACGTCTTCTTGCTCTGTAAATTTACTGACCGAGTTCTGAAGAACAGGATGTAAATCATCATCTGGACAAACGAGCTCCATTTAAAACAATTCACACACCACTTCACGAAAACAAGACAGTTCTGGGGTTTGAACCCACCACCTTCTGGTCACTGGCTCAAAACCAACTCTCATCGTGCCATTGTTGGCCGATCACGCAGTGGTAGCGTTAGCTAGCTAGCTTGTTTAGGTTGTTATGTGGATTTGCACCAACAATAGAAATAAAACAGCAAAACATCAAACAGAGGTCAACTTCAGTGAACGCTCACACTCAAATACTTATTCACATTCTCAACCACGTCTGAGAGGGGCGGAGCTTCATAAAAGTAAAAAGAGGAGGAGGTGCTAAAGTTAGCAGCGTAACGACGTCAATGCTACCAGTTTACATCGCTAACTGCAACAAAAAGTTTTTCTTCAATCCCACTTTTAAACACAAACTGCAAATTTCTAGCATGATTGTCGTCTTAGCACAAAAGTATCTGCACCCTAATGTTAAAAAATATTAATCGATGTTTCAATAGAAATGAATCAATTTTAAGTTGAAATAAATGTTGGTTTCCAATACAGAAAGGTTTGGATTTTAAAACAAACAAACAAAAAACATCTTACTCCAGGTTTTAAAATCGTTACACTGGCTTCTGATGACGGACTTTTTAGATTTATTCCTCTCTCTCTCTCTTTTATGTAATTAACGCTAGTGGTCCATATGTTTATCTTGACATATCAGTATTTCTGAAGAGTATATATATATATATATATATATATATATATATATATATATATATATATATATATAATATACATTTTTAGAATTTTTTAAAACATTGTTAGTTGTAATTTTGTTAGTTGTTAGTAATTGTTGAGTATTTTACTTCCACTTGTTATGACTGTCTGAAATATGTCATAAGCGTGTGTGACATTAATAAAACATCATTATTTCTATTATTATTATAATTAGTAGTAATAATAATAGTGTTAATAGTATTATTATTAGTAGTAGTAGTAGTAGTAGGTGTTATTATTATTATTATTATTATTATTATTATTATTAGCAGTAGTAGTAGTAGTAATAGTGTTATTATTATTATTATTATTAGCAGTAGTAGTAGTAGTAGTAGTGTATTATTATTATTATTATTATTAGCAGTAGTAGTAGTAGTAATAGTGTTATTATTATTATTATTATTATTAGCAGTAGTAGTAGTAGTAATAGTGTTATTATTATTATTATTATTATTAGCAGTAGTAGTAGTAGTAATAGTGTTATTATTATTATTATTATTAGCAGTAGTAGTAATAGTAATAGTGTTATTATTATTATTATTATTATTAGCAGTAGTAGTAGTAGTAATAGTGTTATTATTATTATTATTAGCAGTAGTAGTAGTAGTAATAGTGTTATTATTATTATTATTATTAGCAGTAGTAGTAATAGTAATAGTGTTATTATTATTATTATTATTATTATTATTATTATTATTAGCAGTAGTAGTAGTAGTAATAGTGTTATTATTATTATTATTATTAGCAGTAGTAGTAGTAGTAATAGTGTTATTATTATTATTATTATTAGCAGTAGTAGTAGTAGTAGTAGTGTATTATTATTATTATTATTATTAGCAGTAGTAGTAGTAGTAATAGTGTTATTATTATTATTATTATTAGCAGTAGTAGTAGTAGTAGTAGTGTTATTATTATTATTATTATTAGCAGTAGTAGTAGTAGTAATAGTGTTATTATTATTATTATTATTAGCAGTAGTAGTAGTAGTAGTAGTGTATTATTATTATTATTATTATTAGCAGTAGTAGTAGTAGTAATAGTGTTATTATTATTATTATTATTAGCAGTAGTAGTAGTAGTAGTAGTGTATTATTATTATTATTATTAGCAGTAGTAGTAGTAGTAATAGTGTTATTATTATTATTATTATTAGCAGTAGTAGTAGTAGTAATAGTGTTATTATTATTATTATTATTAGCAGTAGTAGTAGTAGTAATAGTGTTATTATTATTATTATTATTAGCAGTAGTAGTAGTAGTAGTAGTGTATTATTATTATTATTATTATTAGCAGTAGTAGTAGTAGTAGTAGTGTATTATTATTATTATTATTATTAGCAGTAGTAGTAGTAGTAATAGTGTTATTATTATTATTATTATTATTAGCAGTAGTAGTAGTAGTAGTGTATTATTATTATTATTATTATTATTAGCAGTAGTAGTAGTAGAATCAGATGTAGTGAAATTTAAAAAAACTTCGTAGAGAAATAAAGGACCAAACTATTTAAATAAATATTCAATAATGATAAACAATGATAAAAATAAATAAATGATTGATTTCACTAATGGACCAGTGGCACATTACACATTATCCACTAGCCATTTTGTTCATGTGGAGCAGTTTACAGATAAAACCATAACATTCTGATGTTACTGCAGAACCAAAAGAAGCGAGTCAGGTTCTCCACGATGCAGGAAAGTCATACAGAGGATTTCTTTCTACAGAAAACTGTACGACTGAGAACCCGAGAGTTTATCTGCAAAAAAAAAAACCCCTGAACTGAACTGAAATGCTGAACCGATTACAGTTTCCTGCTCTTTATAGTTAGATGTTCCATGTAGAAACTTTTAATTTCATTATTTACAACTGAGACTCCTGCACACTGCAGTATGTGGTGTATGTTTATGATCCAGAGATTTCGTAAGCAGAAATAAATTAAACAGAGCGACAAAGTAGCTTTCACCATTTCACCAGCTTCCACTTTTTATTCTGGTCTGATGGAGGAAACGGCGGCCTGACCAGCACTTTCTCTCCTAACGCTACTGGTGAAATTACTGCTTTGAATTACAGCAAACATTTCTGATTGGATTGTGATTGGATTGTGATTGGATTGTGATTGGTCAGAAGGTGTTGATTAGTTTTCTATAGCAGCAGGTTTATATTAATGCACTCTTCCTAATACGTTATTATTTCTAAAGCAACGGCTCGTTCACAAGGACAAATACAGCGCACGCTCCACTGATAATAAACAGAGTCTCCAGTGTCAGTGCGTTCTAACAGTCAGAGGTAACTTGAAGTTTCTGACATCTTCAGCACAGAGGAGTTTACGCTTCAATGAAAAACTGAGGGTAATAAATGAAAGACAAAAAAAGTTTTTTGTTTTTTTTTAAACTAAACAAAAAAAAAAAAAAAAGCTGGAAGATAAAGAAGTAAAGACTGATAGACCAAGAAGCAAATGAAGAAAATGAGAGAAAAAGACAGAAATTTAGTGAGAGATGAAAAAGAGAGAGAGATTTAAATGCAGAAAAAGATCGAAGAGAAGAAATGGACTGCTGGTGACATAGACGAGAAACAAAGGATGAAAGAAGGAAAAACATACAGGAAAAAAGAAGATAAATAAATAGAGCAGGATGGAAAGACAACAAGAAAACGGAGGGAGCGGAACAGAAAAATAAAGAAAACACAAAAGAAAATCCTTTTTTAAAAAATCTTCAGGACAGAGGAGTTTACGCTTCTTTGCGGTTTCTTGCTATCATGATGTAACAAGCTGCATGTTTTTGAGCAAATAAACAGAGCGAATAAAGAGAATTATTAATAATTCACAACACGTGAATTATTGAATAAAAACAGAAATAAATCACGCTTTACAGGAAGGCGTACAGAAGCCGAGACAAACTCGCCGTGAGAGGCTGAAAATACTCGTCTTTTACTGCTGGTGTGTTTGCAGACATGATAGATTGTGCTGTAGAGTGTGTGTGTGTGTGACGGATGTTGGTCAGGTAGTGCAAATAAGACAGTGTGTTTGTTTTGCTGTTAAAGAAAGCCATGATGTTCGAATAAGGGCCAGAGACACACACTGACGATAGAGACCAGACGTTACATCCTCACACCTCAGCGTTTCTCACCCTAGTAAACCATTCCTCCTCACACGGAGTGACGTCTCTGTCTGCCGGGATTTTTAAACGAATATATATGTATGTGTGTATATATATATATATACACACACACACACACACACACACTCAGTCTGGTTCAGTGAACAGGATTGTAGGAAGCCTGCTGTATGTCCATACTAACAAGGACTCCTTCTTCTCTCTAAATGGGACAGGCTTTATCCAGGGAGTGTGAGAATGTCCCGTACTGTACACACAGATTACACACAGATAAATAATATGAAATATTCAATACTGCAACGTGAAGGAGCTTTAAACAAAACGACTGTACTCGGAAATGAAATAAATAAGCAATTAAACACTCGGGGAGAATGCGGTTACAGGAAATGACTCTACAGGTGATTCAGGACGTCCTGTTTCCTCCAGGAAGATGATTAGTTTCCTCCAACAGCACGTCCCTGAGTGTTTTATTCCTCTTACACCACAGCAGCTCACCAACAAGTACCGTTTATAAGTTATGAAAGAACGACACGTCATGCTTTTTGTGTGTTTATAGTTACATACAGCGTTGATCCTGTTTCTCGCTTACGTTATAGCAGCTATAAACACTCGTCCCCTCACCAGCCCTCTTTATTCTCTCTCTTTACACTCTCTCTTTTTACTGTGGAAAAACTTCAAGTTACAGCTCTACCTCTGACACTGGAGACTCCTTCCGTACACGTTACATAAACACGGTTCTCCTCACTTCACCACGTCAATGAGTACACGTCCCTGTGAACGAACTGTTGCTATAGAAACCATAACGCATTCATATAGAGTGAGAGCATTAATATAAACCTGCGCTACTGTCAGAACTGCTGCTATAGAGAACTAATCAACACCTGACGACCAATCACAATCCAGAACTCAGCAGAATTAAACAGTAGGAAAAAAAGGAAAATGAATGCAAGTGTGTTGGAAGAGGTGGAGGGGTTTTTTATCTCCCTCTCTCCTTCCTTCCTTTCATTCATTCATCACTTCAGTCATGAATACGAACACATTCAAACTGCTGAGCTTTGCTAAGTACATTATACCCCCCCCCACACACACACACAATAAGAGAGCACTGTCTTTAACAGTAGCTCAGTGACTTTCCCACCACAATAAAGTGTGTGTTCAGAGTTCGCTCTCGTATTTCACTCAGAGAGAAACGAGTGCAGATCTGTCGCTCACTTCTTTACCTTCCTCGTAGCCCCAGTCCAGCTCTTCTTTCCCAGGTAAGGAATCAGACTCCTCCATCACAGGGTCTGCCATACCGAGGTCTCTCCCTTCCTCTGGCTGTGTTCCAAATCTGTGTGTGTGTGTGTGTGTGTGTGTGTGTGTGTGTGTGTGTGTGTGTGTGTTTTCACTTCGGAGCCGTAAAACCAAGAAGAAGAAAAATCCTAAAAAAACACAGCCAAAGATCTTTCAGTCTCTTCTCCTTCCTTCTGTTAGTCCTTCACTTGTTCCCGTTCTCCCTAACACACTCACACACACACACACACACTCACACACACTCACACACACTCACACACACACACACACACTCACACACACTCACACACTCACACACACTCACACACACACTCACACACTTTTGCTCTTCCAGGTGACTCAAGGCTACAGAACGACCTCCTCTCTCTGCTCCATTACCATACACCAGTTTCAAAACTCCTTCTCCAGGCTGAAGCAGAGCAGACTGAGTCTATCTCACTTTCTCTCTCTCTCTCTCTCTCTTACACACACACACAATCTCTCTCTCTCTTACTCTGATTGGCTGTAGGTGGTGACTCTCAGATCTCTGTAGCAGCACGTTAAAAACAGCTGAGCAGCTCAAACTGGTTAAGAGTCCAACCACGAACACACACACACACACACACACACACACAAGGGAAATGGGTGAGGTTATAAAACACCCAATGAAAAACAAGAAAAGCCTGGAGAAAAAGCCTGCAGAAAGAGAGGGGGAAAGTAGGAGAGTAGTTACATAAAGAAAAAGAAAGACAGATAGAAGGAAAGATAAGAGAGGGAGAGAAATAAAGAATGACAATATTCTTATTAATATTCTGGTTGATGTTAAAAAAAAAAAAAAAAAACTAAAAAAAAAAAAAACTTTAAACACAGGCAAAAATTACCAACAATGAAAAATTCAAAAAATAAGAAGCAGAAAGAAAGTGAAAGATAAAATTAGAAATAAAAAAGGAACAAAAAAAGAAAAAGAAAGGAAGATAAAAAAAATAAAGACTGATAGACAAACAGAAAAGATAAAAAGACAAACAGAAATTAAAAGAGAGAGGGATTAAAAAGAGAGAGAGATTTAAATACAGAAAAAGAGTGTTGTCTCACTGCAACCTTCACACCTGTATAACGACAAAACCGAAGAAAGGAAGCGACGAAAGAGAAATAAAGGAGAAATAATCAGAGACAGAAGAGAAGAAACCGGCTGCTGGTGAAACAGAGGAGAAAAAAGAATTAAAGAAGGAAAGACAGAAGAAAAGAACAACAAAAAGGGAGGCAGCGGAACAGAAAGATAAAGAGAACAAGACAGAAAGAGGTAGAAAGAGAAACTGAGGAACAAATATATATATATATATATATATATATATATATATATATATATATATATATATATATAATATACACACACACACACAGTATCTCACAAAAGTGAGTACACCCCTCACATTTTTGTAAACATTTGATTATATCTTTTCATGGGACAACACTGAAGAAATGACACTGTGCTACAATGTAAAGTAGTGAGTGTACAGCTTGTGTAACAGTGTAAATTTGCTGTCCCCTCAAAATAACTCAACACACAGCCATTAATGTCTAAACTGCTGGCAGCAAAAGTGAGTACACCCCTAAGTGAAAATGTCCAAATTGGGCCCAAAGTGTCAATATTTTGTGTGGCCACCATTATTTTCCTGAACTGCCTTAACCCTCTTGGGCATGGAGTTCACCAGAGCTTCACAGGCTGCCACTGGAGTCCTCTTCCACTCCTCCATGACCACATCACGGAGCTGGTGGATGTTAGAGACCTCGTGCTCCTCCACCTTCCGTTTGAAGATGCCCCACAGATGCTCGATAGGGTTTAGGTCTGGAGACATGCTTGGCCAGTCCATCACCTTCAGCCTCAGCTTCCTTAGTGTGTTTGGGGTCGTTATCATGCTGGAATACTGCCCTGTGGCCCAGTCTCCGAAGGGAGAGGATCATGCTCTGCTTCAGTATGTCACAGTACATGTTGGCATTCATGGTTCCCTCAATGAACTGTAGCTCCCCAGTGCCGGCAGCACTCATGCAGCCCCAGACCATGACACTCACATCACCATGCTTGACTGTAAGCAAGACACACTTGTCTTTGTACTCCTCACCTGGTTGCCCCACACACGCTTGACACCATCTGAACCAAATAAGTTTATCTTGGTCTCATCAGACCACAGGACATGGTTCAGTAAACCATGTCCTTAGTCTGCTTTTCTTCAGCAGACTGTTTGTGGGCTTTCTTGTGCATCATCTTTAGAAGAGGCTTCCTTCTGGGACGACAGCCATGCAGACCAATTTGATGCAGTGTGCGGCGTATGGTCTGAGCACTGACAGGCTGACCCCCCACTCCTTCAACCTCTGCAGCAATGCTGGCAGCACTCATACGTCTATTTCCCAAAGACAACCTCTGGATATGACGCTCAGCACGTGCACTCAACTTCTTTGGTGGACCATGGCGAGGCCTGTTCTGAGTGGAACCTGCCCTGTTAAACCGCTGTATGGTCTTGGCCACCGTGCTGCAGCTCAGTATCAGGGTCTTGGCAGTCTTCTTATAGCCTAGGCCATCTTTATGTGGAGCAACAATTCTTTTTTCAGATCCTCAGAGAGTTCTTTGCCATGAGGTGCCATGTTGAACTTCCAGTGACCAGTATGAGGGAGTGTGAGAGCGGTGACACCAAATTTAACACACCTGCTCCCCATTCACACCTGAGACCTTGTAGCACTAACAAGTCACATGACACCGGGGAGGGAAAATGGCTAATTGGGCCCAATTTGGACATTTTCACTTAGGGGTGTACTCACTTTTGTTGCCAGCGGTTTAGACATTAATGGCTGTGTGTTGAGTTATTTTGAGAGGACAGCAAATTTACACTGTTACACAAGCTGTACACTCACTACTTTACATTGTAGCAAAGTGTCATTTCTTCAGTGTTGTCACATGAAAAGATATCATCAAATATTTACAAAAATGTGAGGGGTGCACTCACTTTTGTGAGATACTGTACATCTTGTATATCTTATATATATATATATATATATATATATATATATATATATATATATATATATATATATATATATATATATAAGTTTAGACTGGGGATAGAATAAAGAAAGAAAGAAAGAAAGAAAGAAAGAGAAAAATAATGAAAGCTGCAAGCAGCATTTTTCGGGGGCCAGGCACCCAGATGCGCTACAACTGCTGCAGAAACAATCACAGGAAAGCAGAGCCATAACTATAGGCAAAGAGATTGGAGTGATTTGTAGTTTCCCGCATTTTCCCGCGTGTTACAGGAGAACAGTTTTGAATATCAGTATTCCTTTGACACCTTCTGTTCAGACAGGTCTCAAGATGATGTGAGCCAAATTTCGTGAAGATTAGACAAAATGCGGAGGAGGACGACCAAAAATAGCAGCTAGATGGAAGCATTGTTAGCACGTTATTGTAACTTTTGACCAATAGGTGGCGCTGTCTCAAAATTTGTCGTATACCTCAGGTCATGGTCCTGAAGATACAGCCTCACTTCCTGTTTGGATTTATTGGCACATTACGGGCAAACCGTTTGGAATATCAACTTTCTTTTGATAACGTATGTCCAGGTTGGCCAGAAGATGCTGTACACCAGCTGGTGTTGAATTCGGTGGAAACTGACGGCTTTAAAATTTTGGACACGCGGTTCAAAAGTTAGAGCACTAGAGCGCTAGAGCACTGGCAGCACTTGTCCCAAATTTGGTCAGAGTGTTCGTTCAGTGAGGCAAATTTTCAACTTTTAACCAGACGGTTCTAAGAGCTGCCATAGACACTCTAACCAGAAGAAGAAGAAGATGGAGAAGAAGATGATGTAGAAAACCAATAGGGTGCCTACGCATCTTTGGTGCTTGGCCCCCCTAATTAAACAGAAAGTCAGAAGAAAGAAAGAAAGAAAGAAAGAAAGAAAGAGTATAGTTCTGTAGCGTGGTTCGGTGAGTGAGAAAAGAAAAGAAAATCAGGGGATGTTGTTGGCTCTGTGGAGGTGGAGGGATTGTACAGCAGGATGGACGAGGGGGTTTCTGTATTCATCACTATACACAATCACTGTGTGTGTGTGTGTGTGTGTATAATGTACACTCTAACTGAGTCATCTACACTCCTTATGTTCAAAGTAATGTCATAATACACTCTATACTCTCTCTTTCACACACACACACTCACTCTCTCACACACACACCTCCATCTGGGTTAGGGTTTGAAACATAAACCTTTACACACAGACAGGAAGTGATGTAATAGCTATTTTGTCCTCATGGGTGTGGCCTTTATAACATAACCGGTTACACCACTGAGAAAAACTGTGAAAACAGAGTCGTGCACATTTATAACACAAACTTCAGCAATTACACACAGTAACACTGCTAATAAACACACGGTCACAGCGTTAATAAACACGCCATCACGGCGGTGTTGTAAGATGAGTGTAACGTACGAGTGCGAGTGTAATGTGTGTAATGTACGAGTGTGTAATGTGTGTAATGTACGAGTGTAACGTAAATGCGTAACATATGAGTGTAATGTAAGTGTGTAATGTGTGTAATGTACGAGTGTAACGTAAATGCGTAACATATGAGTGTAAGTGTGTAATGTGTGTAATGTACGAGTGTAAAGTAAATGCGTAACATATGAGTGTAATGTAAGTGTGTAATGTGTGTAATGTACGAGTGTAAAGTAAATGCGTAACATATGAGTGTAATGTAAGTGTGTAATGTGTGTAATGTACGAGTGTAAAGTAAATGCGTAACATATGAGTGTAAGTGTGTAATGTGTGTAATGTACGAGTGTAAAGTAAATGCGTAACATATGAGTGTAATGTAAGTGTGTAATGTGTGTAATGTACGAGTGTAAAGTAAATGCGTAACATATGAGTGTAATGTAAGTGTGTAATGTGTGTAATGTACGAGTGTAAAGTAAATGCGTAACATATGAGTGTAATGTAAGTGTGTAATGTGTGTAATGTACGAGTGTAAAGTAAATGCGTAACATATGAGTGTAATGTAAGTGTGTAATGTGTGTATGAGTGTAATGTATGAGTAATGTATGCGTAATGTACGAGTGTAAAGTACGAGTGTAAAGTAAGTGTGTAATGTACGAATGTAATGTGTATAATGTACGAGTGTAATGTGTGTAATGTACGAGTGTGTAATGTACGAGTAATGTATGAGTGTAATGTTCGTAATGTAAGTGTGTAATGTACGAGTGTAATGTACGAGTGTAAAGTACGTGTGTAACATACGAATGTAATGTGTATAATGTGCGAGTGTAATGTACGTGTGTAATGTATGACTAATGTACGAGTGTAATGTGTGTAATGTACATGTAATTTATGACTAATGTACAAGTGTAATGTGTGTAATGTACGTGTGTAATGTATGTGTGTATAATGTAAGTGTATAATGTACATGTGTAATGTATGCATGTGTAATGTACGAGTGTAATGTATGAGTGTAAAGTATGTAATGTATGAGTGTAATGTACGAGTGTAATGTACGAGTGTAATGTGTGTAATGTATGAATGTAATGTATGAGTGCAATGTGTGTAATGCACGAGTGTAATGTATGAATGTAATGTACGAGTGTAATGTGTGTAACGTACGAGTGTAATGTATGTAATGTACGAGTGTAACGTACAAGTGTAATGTATATAATGTGTGTAATGTATGAATGTAATGTACGAGTGTAATGTGTGTAATATGTGTAATGTACGAGTGTAATGTGTGTAATGTACGTAACGTATGAGTGCAATGTACGAGTGTAATGCGTGTAATGTACGAGTGTAATCTATGTGTTTGTGCATGTATAAACGCTACAAAGTCCCAAAACTGATATTTTCCCCCAAAGGGGTTTATTTTATCTAACAGAGAGCACTGCTCCACACCCGCCCGAAAAGCCTCATTCCAAGTCCAGATTTATTTCCGTAATTTCTCTATGCGTGCACTATCAGCATAATCCTGCCCAAATGAAGGCAGGGCTTGCGTTAATTCAGGCACCATGTCACAGAGACGCTGTGAGTTTCGGTGCGAAAGCAAAACCTCTTTGTTTAGCTTTCCAAAAACAGATGAAATCAGTGGTTTATTTATGACGCTGTTCCAAACCTGTATCAGTACCTGTAAATGTTTGATTATTTTATGAGTTTTGTGTTGTAGACCTCTGCTAACCTGCTAGCTAAAGTTTGCCAAGTTGCCTCAGTGTTGTGTTTGTTTGTATGTTGGTGGTCTGACAGAGACGTTAATTGTAGCTGCTGTTGTGATTGTATCTTGAAACAGTTTATATCAATCGAATCGCAAGAATCTTAGTTTTCCAAAGATATATCACAAGAGTACCAATGTACACACAGAAGCTGTGTGCAGTACAGTTAGTCCTGCCGGCAGGGTCGGGACTCACATCGTATCTGAAAGGTGAGAGAGTTACAAAATAAAAACTTACCGCTGTGAAAAGTTCTGCTCAAGTCCTGTTTGTAAACTGAATCGGACTCGGACTGATACGGTAAAACCCACCACATGTTGCTTAGGAGCTTAAAATTGCTTTGGAAGCTTTGGAGGGGCGTTACATTTCCAACTCACAGTTTCACAGGATTTTGGCCATTCATGATGCAATGGGTCAGCTGGCCAATCAGAGCATTCCGGGCTTTTCGGAAGAGCGGCTTTGGAGAAATCGGAGTGTTTCAGACAGCCTGGGAATAGAGCTACTGCAATAATGTACAGTATTTGACAAATAGTGTGTTTTTTGAGCATTAAAGCATGTTAACCTATTCTATTACACCCAATAAACAACATAATTAACATTTAAAAATCATGATATGACCCCTTTAACACACGATCACGGCCTTAATTAACACACAGTAACACTGTTAATAAAATTGGTGTGTGTGTGTGTGTGGGTGAGTGAGAGATGTGTAACAGACAGGTGAGGTCAGTGATGTGTGAGTGAGAGAGAGAGAGAGAGAGAGAGAGAGAGAGAGAGAGAGAGAGAGAGAGAGAGAGAGAGAGCGCGAGAGAGAGAGAGAGAGAGAGAGAGAGCACAACAGAGGTGTAAATAAAAATAAACAGACAAAAAAGAGAAGCAGTCATAAAGATGGAAAGAAACAAAAACAGTGAGAGAGTGTGAACGATAAAAACAAAAAAGACAAAGAAAAGTGCAAATGAGCTTAAAAAAATGGATGGACAAGGAAACAGGAAGGAAGAAATAAAGGAAAAAAACTAGATAAAGAAAGAAAGAAAAAGCAGAAAGGAAAAAAAGGACAAAAAAAATAAGGAAAAAGGAGTGCAGAAAGAAAGAGAAATTCGGATAAGGAAAAACAGGAACAAAATAGAAAGCCTGGGGTGGAAAAAAAGACAACCGAAAGGAAAAAGGAAGAAAATGACAGAAAAAAAAAAAAAGAGAGACCGAAAAATACATACAAAAGAAGGGAAGAAAAAAAATTCAGATAAAGACAGGAACAAAAGAACAGAAAGACTAGAACAAGAACCCAAAAATAGAAAGGAAAAGAAAACAAAAAAAAGAAAATAGAGTGAGAAAGAACAAAAGAAAGTTAGAAAAAGACTGCAAAGACAAAGGAAGACGAACAAAACATGAAAAAAGAATACAAAAAAAGAAAATAAAAAGAGAGCAAACAGTAAAGAAAAATGGCAGCAAAAAATAAAAAGAACAGGAAGAAAAAAGTAAACAAAAGAAAGAAAGAAAGATGAGACAGCACCTCCACTGGTGTGTGGAGAAACTGAATAAGGATTAAATAAAAGCTGCGCAGCTCTGCCCTCCTGTGGACATTACAGAAAACACTTACATGATAAATAAAGAAAGACAAAGAACAAAAAAGACAGAAAAATGAAGAATGAGATGAGAAAAGAAAGAAAACAAAAGACAAAACACTGAAAGAAGGTAAAATGAGCAGTCCATCTGAACACTGTTTGTTTTTTTTTATTGGTAATTTTTACAGCACCGTTCCTTATAAAGAGGCCAGTGAAGGAAAGGATGAGCGACAGAACAAACCGAGAAAACGTGTAGAAAAGTTTATTAATATTTTTTCCGAATAAAGGCAGAAACCCCAAAGTTTAACAGGTGACACCGGTCCATCTGCAGCAGGAAGGTGAGGAGCAGCTGAGAGACGCAGGTTAAAGATGGACGCCAAAGACTTCGCAGACAAAAACAAAACAAATCCAGGCAAATCCGAGCTGCTGGTACAAACATCTCGCCGAGCAGCGACTCCTGCGTCTCCGTCCGTCGGTCACAGATGGAGGTGGAAGTGCTACTCCTTATATTCCAGGAACTGCTGAAGTCTCTTCTGCTGCTCCGCTGGAACACTGACAGCACTGAACACAACACAGGAAGTGACATCACTCAGCTTGTCAGCTAAAACACAACATTTCTTTCTTTCATTTCCTCAGTATCTCACTCATCTTTAGTGTCTGTTAAACCTCCAGCAAAGGTGGAGCGAAAAAACTCCACACAAAAAAAAAACACCACAAGACAAATATTTATTTTAAACATGTAAACAGCAGCTGGATCACTGCTGAGAGTCTGGCCTGTTGGGTGTGGCCTAATATTCTAATAAGCGGTTTGATCGACGGCTCTGTGTCTGAGACTCCGCCTGCGACATTACGACAAGAAACTAAATCAGGATCCGTGTAGCAGCACAGAGTTCTACAGTTTCACTGACGCTACACTCACTAGCTTAGCTTTCACATTGCTAGTTTAGCTTTCTGTCGCAGTGCTAGCGATACCTGTTATAAATTAGCTTTCAAATGCTACTTTCACTCTACCTTTGCTAGCTTTCTCTCGCCATGTTATCGCTACGTTTGCTAGTTTAGCTTTCAATCGCTAAGTTAGCGCTACCTTGCTAGATTAGTGTTCACATTGCTAGTTTAGCTTTCTCTCATTATGTTAACTCTACCGTTCTATATTAGCTTTCACGTGTTAGTTTCACTTTTGGTCGCTATTTTAGCTCTACCTTTGCTAAATTAGCTTTCACTTTTTATGTTAGCGCTACCTTGCTAAATTAGCTTTCACATGCTAGTTAAGCTTTTGGTCGCTAGGTTAGCTGTAGCTTGCTAGATTAGCTTTCTCTCTCCGAGTTAGCGCTCACTTCCCAGGTTAGCCTTTGATAGCTAGGTTAACGCTCGCGTTCCTGCTTAGCTCTCTCTCGCTACATTGAGCCTCACTTGCTAGGTTTTCTTTTACTCGCTATATTATTAGCTTTCACTCGCTAAGTCACCCTGGGTTTAGCTTCCACAATGTGGGCTAGCTCTCACTAATATATATATAAAAAATGTTGATATTTACCTGCTATATAAGCTAGCTACAGTAGCTAGCTCAACCTTCAGTCACTATGTTAGCTCTTGCTCAAGTTCAGTTACTTGGTCTCAGCTCACCAGGCTAACTCTCTCGCTCTCTCTCGTCACTATCCAGGGTTGGGGTTTTTTCTTCACTAGATTCACTCACAAAGCTAACTTGGCTAGCTCACTTGGCATCAACAGTGTTGAGTGACATCATCCTTACGATTACACATTATCCAGGATTAGCCCCGCCCACTTTCCATTACACAAGCTTCCACTGAAGATCATGTAGATGTTGAAATAAAAAGTCGGAAATTCTGAAGTCAGGCCACACCCACAGTCAGGCCACGCCCACAGACAGATCACATGACGACTCCCGTGACTGGTGGTCTGGTCTCCTGACGCGAGCTGCTGTTTATTATGGATGTAAATGAAATAAATGGGAGGAGTTTACTGTAAGTGCTCCCTGAAGGTGGTGGTGATCCTGTAGATGGCGGTTTTCAGAGCCGCCCTCAGAGCAAAGCGCAGGGTTTTATACGTCGAGTCGCCCAAACTGCACGAGGTCTTCAGCGGCTTACTGGAGGCGTGAGGAAGCTTAAAGTGACGGTCCACAGCCTGGGACACAAACGCTCTCCGTTATGAAGATCATTTATATCAATAATAAGTTATTATTAACTGATAACGTTTCTCTCTGTGTGTGCGTACCTCCTGCAGAGACAGCATGCTGCTGAGGATGCTGGGTAACGTAGTCTGCACCACTCCATACTTGTCCTCAGAGTACGAAGCAGACACCAGATGAGACAATCCTGTAAAATTCAAATTCACCTTCACCATCACATGCTTATGCAAATTAATACTGCTAATTAAAGATATACAGCATTAGCGGGACAAAATAGACAAGAAAGTGCGAAACTAACAGTAAACAAGCAGCAGATGGCGTCGGCGTTCACTCGCAGCAAAATCGCATCTACGCCATACATAAAAATCACAGATTAATGTTTCCGTTCTGATTAATGAGCCTTGTGGGTTGTTTCTGTGTGAGGTTTTGTTTTGTCGTTGTTTTGCGTTTTCACAATACGTTGCGAGTTCCATGTTTAGATTATTTGACGTAACAAATTTTTAGTTAACAAATTTTTTTTCTAGAGTTTTGTGTTTTCGTCTCGATAAAAACGCGGCATTCTGACTGGCTGTTAAAAAAGAAAACGAAAAAAGACAAAGAAAAAAAAAAACCGCTGCACACGTTAAACGTTGCGTTTTAACTTTGATGCATCTTACGGAGAAAAAATGTTTGTTACAACTGCAAATTAGCAAGATGAACGAAATGAAATACAAATAATAATAAGAAGAAGAAGAGAAAAATTATTATTATTATTATTATCATCATCTCAACATGCCTTCTTTCTATGGAAAATAAACTTGCAAATGTATTTATTTATTTATTTTTCCCTTTTTGGCACAATCTTTTCACACACACATACGAACACGGCTCAACAGGATCTGCATGTGTTTTCAATTTTGAATCTTTTAATTATAATTCTATTTATTTTTTTCTTCTCCACTCTTCACGGGTTTAAACCCCGGGCCCTACTCATTATAACTTCACAACGTTGCGTTCACGTGGCTGTGAGAACATTTCCCACCTTCCAGAGCCCAGATGTGCGCTTGGCTATCAGCAAACAGAGCTTGACTCGAAGCCTCAGGCAGCTGTTTAACACAAAAACAAACCCTTATACAGAGAAAAGACAAAATACCTCAAACTTCATTTTAAGAAAACATCGAGTAACAAAAAGTAACAATTAACAAACACCTTTAAGTACCAAACAGCGAAGGTGAGAAGTACTCTAAAACTCTATACACAGCTTAATTAAAGGAGCAGTCTGTAATTTTCAGTGCCCGCTGCTGCCTGCAGGGGGCGTGTCTAATTTCAGGGCCAGAACAATGTCCAAAATCCTTAAGTAGAAACAAAAATAAAAATCCTAGCCAGGTGCATCACATGGTGTTTAGATGTTTTTCCTTCTAAAGTATCTCGGAACTCATGATTATTACACGTCTGGGAAAATTACAGACCGCACCTTGCTTTTGAAATACGTGATGTAGGATGATTGTGGGGAAAGAGATAAAATCATGAAAATGTATATTATCACTAAAACAAAGTGAAACCACGCAGCATGCACCAGCTAGGAGATTTAATGTAGATCAGGAAGAAGATTAGAGAAACCAGGAGAATAAACGGAGGATTAGTTTCGCTAAATAAACACATCCAAATAACCGCGCATCTCAAAATCGCTAAATTGTGTGTGTATATTATATATATATATATATATGATTTATCTATAAAACCTATACATTGTATAGGTAAATGGGGATATTTACTGAGGGCTGAAAAACTGTCAGATGATGTATTTAACGTCTGTAGAAAATACATTTTATTGTATTTAAAAAATAAAAACAATTTATCAAGATATCGCAATGTTACATCTTCATAATCGCTCAGCTCTTATTAAAGTCATCAATAGACTATATTTAAACATACAAATAAACATACATTAACACATTCTGTACGTCACTGTTTCGTTTAATCGTTCATTTATTTATTTATCATCATTGTCATTATTTGATTAAAGGTGATTAAACTTAACATTACGACTAATTATCAGAGACTAACGCTTGTGGGCGTGGCATTAGAGACATTACCGCTGTGTGTCGCGTGTGTGCGTACGTACGTACATACTTAGAAAACTTTGTGGCGCATTAGTTAGTAGTCAAGGTTAAACGTTAGTGTGAAGTTAGGGTTAAAGGTCAATCCACCGTCACCTGCTCATGCATCACGCATGCTGATGTAATTCATTCCAGTTCTTTACATGCATGACGTCCTTACCTTATTAAATAAATACACAACCAGCACACGCTTTGCCAAGAAACCTTTAACCTGAGCACAACAGTTTGGAGCAGGAAAAAACAAAAACAGTGAATAAACTGTTTATATAAATATAATAACAAATATTAAAAAGTGGAAAACTAGGTTTAAGTGTCGTGTTAAACCTCCAGCAAAAGTTTGAATAAATAAATAAGACTCAAACAGCAGCTGAATCACACTGATCTGAGACTGTCCTAGTGGGTGTGGCCTAATATTCTAATGAGCAAGCTTGATTGACAGCCTCGGCCTGAGACTTCACTCAAGCATCTCTCGCTAGGTCTGGTATAGTAGACACAAGTGACATCAGCCTTCTGATTGATAATGCCATACAATAATCACAGCTCAGCCCCGCCCACTTTTCAGAGTTTGTACAAGTATTGCACCAGAACTTCTCCTGTTTTTAACAGTTACTCACTTTCTAGTGCAGATTTGGTGACAGTGTTAGAGAGGTGTGTGTGTGTGTGTGTGTGTGTATTTTTCTCAGCACCTGTTCCTTCCTGTTCTGGAGCCACTGGGACAGAAAGCTGGGTTTCCGTTCACCTGCAGGTTTGGGGGCAGGCTCAGGAGATGGCAGAGGGCTCCCATTGGTCTGCGAGTCTGACATCAAAAGACCATGTGTTGCATTATAGGAGTCATTATTTTTCCCCATCCAAAAACCCTAAAGGAAATATTTCACTGCCCCCTAGTGGCTTTACTAGTGCACTACATTCCAATGCAAAACACATTTTATACATTCATATGTATAGATTAAATCAGCCAGTGACTGCTATGAGAGTCATGGGTGTGTCCAGCGACGGCGAGAGATCTCACCAGTGGACGTGCTCCACAGTTTGGGGTTCCTCCGGGTGACGTGAGGACTCTGGACCGAACCCAACCAGGGTTTCTGGGCCAATTGTGAGCTGAACAGGGGTCTGAAGGCGGGGCTGGAGAATGGGGAGGTCAGGTCGGGGGTGAACGGGGCGGTCAGGGGCAAGTTCACACCGCTCACTGCGGAACCGAACACTGAGCCAGGAGTCCTGCTCAGAGCACTGTGGAAAGGACTCTGAGAAAGATCCTCCGTCCCCGATGTCACTGCAGAGAAAATAACAACAACATGGACATTACTATCTCGCTATTGTTATTGTTAGTATTCTCATTATTATTATTATTATTATTCTCCTTATCTCCCTAAAGTGCCCAATAACTCAAGATCTGAATGGTAAAAAGTTTTGAAATTTGGCACATTGATACTAACTTCAAAGTTAATAACTCTGATTAATATATCAAAGTTAATATAACTTTGATGTGGCTGTGGATCAGGTGGTACAGCGGGTTGTCCACTAATCGTAGGGTTGGCGGTTCGATTCCTGGCCCACATGACTCCACATACCGAAGTGTCCTTGGGCAAGACACGGAACCGCAAGTTACTCCCGATGGCAAGTTAGTGCCTTGCATGGCAGCTCTGCTACCACTGGTGTGTGTGTGTGTGTGTGTGTGTGTGAGAATGGGTGAATGAGACACAGTGTAAAGCGTTTTGGATAAAAGCGCTATATAAAAGTGCGCCATTTACCATAACTAACATGTCTGACATAACTTAGGTAGCTAACATTACTAATGTCACAAATAACTAAAGTAACTGAGATATAGAACAACTAACTGAGCTAAAAGGACCTAAACAGCATTGTTAGTACCTATATATGTAGCGAACAACTAAGCTATGTAACACAACTAACAAAGCAGTCGTAACAGTCATAGCTAACCTAGACCGCAAAAGTAATGTATCATGTAATGTATCATCACTAACATAAATGATGTCACTAACATCACTAATGTGGATAACATGACTAATGCTACTAATATCACAATCATCATTATGTAGCAAAAAATTAAAAAACAGGATAACTACTGTCAAAGCTAATAAAACTAACTTTGTAGCTAACATGATTAACATAACGCAGCCATCACTAACTATAAATAAAACTAAAACTTGCTAACATACTTGGTCATGTACCTAAACAGCCATGTTAGCGAGAAGGTCCTGGTTGCAGCCTGCAGAACAAGGCAGGGCTACATGTGTCGGTCCGCCCATAACTAGTCTCGTTGGTTAGTGGCAATGTAATGATGTCGACCCCTAACCCGACCCCAACCCCTGCCCCGTTCTGCAGGCTGCAGCCAGGTCTACTTGATGCTAGAATCTAGATACGTAACCAACACAACTAAGATAGGTAAGAGAACTAGTGTAAATAAAATAATGTAATAATGTAACTAACTTTACATAGCAGACATAACTACCATAGCTAACATTGTATTTAAAAGCAATGTAGCTAACATGGCTAGCATGACTAATGTGGGTAACATAACTAACATCACCAACATTGCTAACATAACTAATGTAGCTAGTGTCACTAACATTGCACAATAGTTTGGCATTTTTGGTTAGACTGTGTGTGCGTGTGTGTGTGTGTGTTACCTGAGCAGGATGAGCTGGATCTGGAGTCAGACGGAGGTTTTGCTCTGCCGTTAGACGCCACGGCGTCGTGATGAGCGATGAGACGCTGTGTTAATTCACTCAACAGTGACAAACACTCCTTACTAATAGCGTTCCAGTTGTGAGGGTGACCACCTACACACACACGCACACACAAAAATACAATGCTAAGCAACTGTGAAATAGACACTGCGCATAAGCTAGTTAATGAATGATGAGAACAATTTGGCTAGCACATTCAGATTTTTATACGCATTACAAACGCACAGTAACCATAGAAACGACACAGATTTATCTGGAACGTCAACATTTCCCTCAGATGTGTTAGTTAATTACTCAGAAAACACACAGAATGACTGTAATTACACTTAGCATCAACAGCTAATCCAACTCTGCCATTTAAACACAGCGGCTTGCTTTAGTTTATTCACGATGAATTCTGACAGAGTGAATTTTCTTACAGCTTCTGATTTCATGATTTCTAACACAATAATGCCATTCCTTAACATAGTTTGGTTAGCAGTTGATGCTAAATGTAATTACAGTCATTCTGTGTGTTTCCTGAGTAATTAACTAACACATCTGAGGGAAACGTTGACGTTCTGGATGCTTCTGTATCGCTGTCGCTAACCAAAAATGCCAAACTAATCGGATATTTTAGCGATATTAGTTATGTTAGAAACCTTAGCTATTTTAGCTACGTTAGGAATGTTAGCTGTAACATTATGTTAGCGATATTAGATACCTTTGCTACAACGTTAGTTATGTTAGCATCATGTATACATAAATTTATAATGTTTGTGACGTTAGCCATGTTAGTGAAGTCTTATGCTTTCTATGACATTAGTTATGTTAGCTTCTGTATTTTGTTTATGGTAGTGACATTAAAAATGCCAAACTAACATTAGTTATGTTAGAAACAATTTTTTTTAGCTATAGTTATGTTACCTATTTTAGCTTTTCTACATTAGCTACCAAATTAACGTCAGCTACGACTTTTGTTATGTTAGAGGCATTACTTATATATTGTCCATATATAATACTTAACAATTATGGGTTAGCCAGCCATATCGCTAGTCACTGTAAATAGCTAGCTTATACTCAACAGCTACACTACACAGTTGCCTAGCAACTCATAACTTGAGAAAATTACCTCCACCCCCCCAAAAATGAGCTAGTTAATAAACTACTTCACAGTTAGCATAAGAGCTTAGCATTCAACACAGAGGGAAGGGAGAAGAGTTACCTGGCTGACTGAGGCTGAAGACTTCCTGTCTACGTGCAGGGGAATGCTGGGAAAGCAACGCCAAATCCTGCAGCGCCAGAAACTAACACAACAAACACAAAACGAAGAAAAATTCAAATACCTCAAATTATCGCCTAAAAAAAAAAAAAAAAAAAAATTAAAAACATAAGGTGGTTGTTTTAGCATTTTAGCTTACCTTCATGACCAAGGCATTCTTCTCAGTCAGGACTTTAGGAAGACACTCTTCTGCGTCCTCAGCGAATGACGACTGCACCGGAAACCTGTACGGCTAAACAGTAAGAGCGATTCATGACAAACTAAAATCGTAACTAAATAAAAACCTCAAACTTGTACTCGATTTTCACCTGATAAGTTCAGAAACGCTTTATTAGACAAAGGTTCAAAACTTCCCCACATTTTTGTGCACTTACTCTGCCTTGGTCATTTACACAGCAAAAGAAATTATAAAAATTATCCTCTAGAATAAAAAAATGTGTTTTTTTTGTTAAAAAGCGTAATATTTTAAGTTACTAGCCAGCTTGTACTAGCAAACCGCTAACCCAGTGTTTATTGACTGTACTGTAAATTTTTTTTTTATGAAAAACAGCAGTTGAACAGTTAAAGACCAAAAACTGATTAGTACTACAATAAAATTATTAAAATAAGACAAAAACAATACAATAAAAAATTTTTTACTAAACCAGTTAAATGATTAAAATGCGAAATTAATCAAGTTTGTAATAATACAACAGGTAACTAATCCAATCAAATGACTAAAATTAATCAAATTTGACTAAAACTAACAAACAACTACATTTTGAGTAAAGCTAAATCAAATTAAAATCAAATTGGACTAACAAAATCAAACTTTGTTTAGTCAAATCAAAATCTGACTAAAATTAATCCAAAAGATTAAAATGTGACTAAAACTATCATCAAATCAACTTTCTAAAATAAACGTATTACAATCAGGCTGACTCAGAAATGATTAAACGCACACAGCTTCTCTGTAAAAGACACGACTTGCGTCCTGT
Organism: Ictalurus furcatus; assembly: GCF_023375685.1. Classification (NCBI taxonomy): domain Eukaryota; kingdom Metazoa; phylum Chordata; class Actinopteri; order Siluriformes; family Ictaluridae; genus Ictalurus; species Ictalurus furcatus. Next base: position 26,124,597 of record NC_071271.1, read on the forward strand.
AGTCAGGTTTACACACATTTACAAAGCGAGGTCTTGTACCTCTGTGACGTAAATCCTGAAGAGCAGCACGGTGAGGTACCAGGTGAGCAGCAGGAATGTTCCACTGATCCACAGCTGGTAGAACAACGACACGTCACACAGTCCTCCAAACGAGTCCAGAGAGCGCACAGAACTGAAACAGGACAGAGACGGCAAAAACAACTTAACCGTGGATTCATCTTATCCCATCATCTTATCCCATCACGACAGGAAGTAGCGGAGACCGCTGGAGGGTCTGGTGAGTGCACATAGCTAGTACAGTTAGCTATCTTTGCTAATCTAATCGGAGATAATACAACAAAGCCAAGCACATAACGTAAATCAAATCTGAATACATTTTAAACAATAGTGATGTGTGTGTGTGTGTGTGTATGTGTGTGTGTGAGAATTGTTTAGGGGGAAGTAAGCTGGACAGTTTAGCTAGTAATGCTTCACAATTTAAAAAATAACTAAACGCTGGACAGGCCACGCCCACAAGTGACAGAACCTCCTCCCAAACATGAACATGATTATAAAATTCCGTGTGAAAACATCGTAGCTCAATATCAAACCTGTCTATGTGCAGATTCAGTGTGTTGGAGATCCACGTCCTGGGGATGTGTCCTAGAAGATAAAAGACAAACGTTTATTTAGGAAAAACTTTATTTCGTTGATGTTTGAAGTGGTTTGACTGTTACTTACCGAAGAGGAAATAGAGGATGGCGTAATTCCTGACTGAATATAAAGACTGAACAGCACTGCACTTCAGCAGCCACCACACAGAGCCTTTAAAGCGCATGTACTTATACTGCTGTAACACACACACACACACACATTTAATAAATCTTACCTAATATATAGTCTCACAAGCCAGACTTCAATTACTCCCTACAGACCTGAAGCCAAGCCACGCCCACTTTAACAAGAAGAAATATTTTGGTTGACATGGCAGCCAACCAATCAAAAAAAGAGCCAAACATGTACCTGTATGATGTGAAAGGAGACGTAGTGGACGTTTTGGACGACGCCCATTAAACTGTGAGAGTAACCCATAAACGCTCCGGCCAGCAGCATGAACATGTGATACTCGTTCAGACACACGTCAACACTGCCACCGCGGAGGAAACACAAACAAACAAACACAAATAAATAAATAAACAAACAAATAAATAAATACACACACAAGTACTTCAGTAAGTAAATAAATAAACAAATATATAATAATAATAATAATTTTTATTTATAATAATTATTAATTAATATGATTATCATCATGATTATCATCATCTCTATGACGTTTAATATTTATTTAATGAACAAATATAAAAAATGTAAATTTTAAAAATATATACAAATATAAAAATTTTATATTATTAAGTATTGTATTTCTTCTTTAAAAAGTTTATTTGTATTAAAAATGAATTTATTATTATTTTATATATATAAAATTTCAATATTATATATATTATTTGATAAATCAGTTAATATTAAGGCTTTACAGGATTTTTTTTTACTTTATTTTTGTTGTTTTAATTCAGTTGCATTTCTAACACGTTAAAAAAAGAACCTCTGTTGAATAACTGTTTATTGTCTTTTTAATACCCAAAAAAATTTATCGAAATAGTCGAGGAACTAAATAACTAGCTCAGGTTTCCCCCTGATTTATTTATCAGCAGCCTGTCAAAATATGACGTCACCATGACAACCAGCATCTGTTCTTCACCAACATTAGCCGAGTTAGCTGGTTAGCAAGATTAGCACACAGGCGCTATAGCAGAGCTGTAATAATTTGGATACTGCATGCGATTGGTCCAAAATTGTTGAGGTATTTAGTGACTTCAAAAATGAGTTTGCGCATAGCTCCGCCCCCGATTAGTTTAAACAGAAGTGTGGAGAAAAATGTTCATTTAGCATCTGATGAGTTCAGGGAACATTAACTTTTAAAATGTAATAATATTTAAATACCTGAAGTGGAAGTAATAAATCAGTCAGTGTGAGTGTGTATGAGGTCACCTGTCGCCGTGTGTGCAGGGAGAGTGGAGAGCGTGATAGCGGCCGCCTGCCATCACGCACACACACCACATCACCAGCATCCCGACCGCGCAGTGCACCAGAGAGTGAACACACTGACGAGGGTGGAGCACTTCAGCCAGGAGAGCCACTCGAGAACACGGGATGGAGGGAACGACTGGAGAATGACAATAAACATACATTACTGACCAATCTGATCACTTCCTGCTGTGTGTGATGAAGATGATGATGATGGTGGGGGGTGAAGGTGTGAACTCTGACCCGTGTAATACTGCAGGTTGAAGAAGGCGAGGAGAATAACAGCTGCACAGAGCAGGAACATGGAGAAAAGTGTACTCGCCTCTGTGAGCAAACCCAAACATCCTGTAAACACAGAGAGTGAGACAGGTCACTTACACAGAGAGAGAGAGTGAGAGTGAGTGAGAGAGAGAGAGTGAGAGAGAGATATATTGCTGCAAGACAGACAGAGACAGGCAGACAGACCGTGAGAAAAACAGAGTGACAGACTGAGAGACATTAACAAGAGCGACAGAGAGATGTTGAATGTTTGTACATTTGTTTCTATTTATTTAATAAAGCAACCTTTTGACTTTGACTTGACAGAGAGTGAGACAGAGACAAAGAGAGGCAGGTAGAGAGAGACACAGAGAGACTATGTTTACATGGACAGCAGTAATCTAATTATTGACCTTATTCTATATAAGGCAATATTGTGATTAAAGTGTTTACATGAGTCGCTTTTAGAATATTCCTTTTGTGTTCCTGTTTTACGTGTTATAGAACATAGAGCAATTAACTGCACACGTCATTACGTCCCCGCGCCACACCATCCGACGTCCCTCCAGAATTTCACGTATCGATGTACAGTTGGTCTTCGTTATGGTACCGTATACAGTTTTGGGTGTTTCATTTATAATTTTACGAACGCTTCAAGTGCGGTTAATTATTTGTCGTGCTGTACGTGCAAATAGACGACCGCTTGAAGCCGTGGGCTGCGTCTCAAACCGCGTACTTACCGTCTATATAGTAGCTGAAATAAATGTATTATATAATAGGTAAGTACGCGGTTTGGGACGCAGCCGTGCTCTCTTGTTTACCGTTAAACGGTTGAGCGCTGCTGTGTGTGTACGTGTCCTGTCGCACAATGCGGTGAAAACTCCCACACGACGTTAATAGTGTGATTAAGGCGTGTACATGTCTGTAACGCACGTCGATAACGCGAATACAACAGGAATACTCCACACGTCTTAATTCCATCTGTGTTTACTTCGAGTATGACTTTAGTCGGATTAAGGTCATCAATAATCTCGGTTTGCATGCAAGTTTCTTAATCAGAGTATCGTCTTAATATCAGATTGTTGTCCGTGTAAACGTACTGACAGAGAGAGAGACAGAGAGACGCACACACAGAAAAATCTCAGATGCTCAATAGAAAGAGAATAAATAAATAAATTATGATTGACTCAGACACAAAGCAGACAGAGAGACAATGAAGTGAGTGTGTGTGTGGTGAACGTACCCGAGAGCCAGTGTGTGGGGTGAAACACACTGAACCTGATGAAGAAGACGAGCAGAGCGGTGATGGGAGGCAGCAGCACCACTGACCACCCGATACTGGCTACAGCTCGCCATCTCACCACCTACAACACACACACACACACACACACACACACACACATTTTCCAAGTGTTTTCTGTATGAAATAATAATAGTAATAATAATAATAATAATAATAATAATAATAATAATAATAATAACAACAACAACATTTCATCCACATCTATACTTACTCATATAAAGTAATATTTTAAACATGACTATCCACTTTCCAATCACAAAACTGTGCTAACAGATAACTTCTAGTTAATTAAAATCCCATCCAAAGTAAATATTTAACTACTGCGAAGTCAAAGGCCAAATAAATAAATATTTCTTAATGTAAAAAAATAAATAAATAAATCTGAAATACATCCTACACTACAGTACAAATGACAGCTTACAACTCTGAAATGCTTTTAAAGTCTGAACACATCTTTCCTTCAATTGGATATTTCCTAATTGTGTGATATTTATGAACTTAAATCGTGATTAACATTAATAGTTATAATATTTCCCTTTATTTACATGCAGCTAACTTTAAGTTCAACTGTAATTAGCACCATTATCGCTAAATATCTTTAAATAATCCTTACCTTCCGTATAAACCAGCAATTCTGATTGAAGGAAAACATTTTTTACAGTAATGACATGAAAATAAAGTTAAACTGTTTAAATATATATATATAAACACACATATATATCACATGTCGACAGTATGGCTGTTTCAAAACTGGTAAAGTGAATACGCGACATCCCGCGCCACAGACTCAAAGGACCCCAGCATGGAGGCGGCTAAAATACTGCCTGAGGAAAAAAAAAAAAAAAAAAAGTGTCTTCAACATCTTCTTTCGACTCGAATTAATAATGAATTAATTAATAAATTAAATGCTTATATAAATAAATTTATGAAGTGAGTAATGAGTTGAAGATAATTTATTTTTCGGTTTAAGAAACAAGCAAAAGAAAACAACAAAAAATATCGTGTTCACGTCATAGATAATTTTACAAATTTCATTTATGAGTCAAATAACAACATGACGGAGACCAAAATGTCGTTAATGTTAATAAATATAAAAATCCAGCCTAAGTAAACCCTTCCATATTGGAGAAAATTAGATGTGTATATATATATATATATATATATATATATATATATATATATATATATATATATATATATATATATATTTCCTTTGCTTCTGCGACAAGTCAAATTATTTGGAAATAAAACAGGCCTTTATTCCCCATTGTTATTAAAGTCAGTGATGTATTCTCATTTTGAATGGCTGCCGTTGGGTAACGTGATGTTTCTTCTCTCCAGGTTCCTGTTTTTCTCAGGTTCCCATCTCAGTCTGGTTTCGAACACGTTTGCGGGGAGGATGTGCGTGGAGCTGATGGACATGTCGGTCTGGACAGCTTTATGGGCCAGCAGTTTCTGTACTGTTCTCTGCGTGATGGCAGGCAGCAGGATGGGCTCACGCTGAGCTTTTTTATCCTCCCACAGCTTCAGCAGGCGGCGCTGGTTGTTGGTCATGTCCTTGAGGTTGAGCTGAAGCGACTGGACTTTTTCCTCCAGCAGAGTTTTGGAGGTGACCGCGTTGGCCAACTCAGATGACAGTTCGTCGATGGTCAGGTTCAACCTTCCAGCCTTTTCCGCCAGCGCATTGCACTCTCGCTCTTTCTCCTGCAGGTCACTGATGATATCCTTAGTGGTTTTGCCTTGAAAATGTGGGCTTGACTCCAGGCCGATCTCGTTCCTTAACGTTTTCACCTGCCTCCTGAGCTCTTTGTTCTCCAACGTCAGGGTTTTGAGTTTCTGTTTGACAGTCTCGGTCGACTTTGTCCTCAATTCGTATTGTCTCAGTTTCTCCTTGAGGGCATTCTCACGCTGAACGGCCTCATCTCGTTCCGAGCGGTATTGCTCCACCAGTTTTTGTGTGTCATGTACAGATACTTTTCTAGCCATCATCATAATGGGTGTTGATCCGCCGTCTAAACACGACAGAGGAAACTCATGACCTCCGTTGCTGATCTTAAGGTCGAATTTATCCTCAAGTGGTTTTTATTTCAGCTCAAGAATCTGAAGAATCGCACCGTGAACCTGATAATCCAAAAAGATGAGGTGTTTCACACATGCACGGTGATGCAGCATGAACCTGAAGCTCGGAGGTTCGGGAAGCAGCTCGAGTGTAACTTTAGGCCCAGTTTAGAATAACCATTAATTAGGACACGCCTCGAGCAGACACAGTTTCAAGTGACACTATTTTTCTGCTTTGTGGTAATTAGGAAACGTTCTGTGGTTCTGTATCTCCGTTATTTATGTTCTCATGCCATGAAGAGGAACAGGAGAACAGGAATGTGATGAGCCATAAAAACCTCATTTATAATTTCACACCTAAAAAGTACTGCTGCTGACTTCATAGTCTCAGGTTGAACTGCGACAACACGGATCAATTAAATCCAGTGTACTTTCATTTTGTGTTATTTTTTATTTTAATTTAATCTCAATTCCAATTTCATTTCTATTTAACTTCAGTCCGAGTTTTCAGTTGCAGTTGTTTTG